>NW_028270142.1:141094302-141265895 GCF_037043375.1 Chiloscyllium plagiosum
ACTATTCCTGATGAAGGGCTTTTGCCCGGAACGTCGATTTTCCTGCTCCTCAGATGCTGCCTGACCTGCTGTGCTTTTCCAGCATCACTCTGATCTAAACTCTGGTTTCCAGCATCTGCAGTCCTCACTTTTTTTGAGGTTCAAAATCCACCCCAGCTAGATTGAGATCGAAGTCTGTGAAGCAACCTTATCAATCTAACTTTGACCAGCTGCAAATGGAGTCTGAGTTGCTTTGGCAACATACACTTTTAAAAGCACATTGCAATGTGGAGCTTTGGTGAACCAGGAATCTCTCTTGATCTTATCACTGGTCATGTTGCAAGGATTTTCAAGTTGATTCTCAATATGTTTGCCAGTGTTACAAATGCACCTTCCTCTAGCACCAAGCCCTGGAATAGGATTGAACCTCAAACTTCTGGCTTGGCTCAGAAGCAGGATGCTGCTTGCTGTACCCTGAAGAAGGGCCTGTGCCCGAAACGTCGAATCCCCTGTTCCCTGGATGCTGCCTGACCTGCTGTGCTGTTCCAGCAATAAAGTTTCAACCACACTACCTAGTCAACTGGCATACATCCACATAACAATTTAATCACCTTTCTCTGCATTAAAACCTGGAGGTCCTTGCTATTAAATAATATCCAGAATTATTCAAGATTGAGCTACGGTTGCGTTCTATATACCTTGCCACACAACCCCAAATTCAAAATTTCCCTTTTAGTTACTGCTAATATTGACAGAGGTGTAATAAAACACTCACTTATTCAAAGGATTTCTGTCCGTGATGAGAAAACTAGGAGCTTCAAGGGAAGGGAAAGTTGTTCCTTACCCTTCTACACTATCCCCTGCCATCTGTCACTAACTTAATCAGAATCTCCAGTTCATTTTAGTTGCCTCTTGCAGTTCATTTCCAAAACTGTATTAATTAGGGCCTAAGCTATATTGCATTCAAATGTGCAATTTCAGTGGGACTAGATTGGGTTGGGATATCTGGTCGGCATGGATGAGTTGGACCGAAGGGTCTGTTTCCATGCTGTATATCTCTATGACTTGACTCTATAAGTGCCTAATACCTTATGACACTCGGCTGAATTCAAGGCGATTACAGAAATGGTTCCACACTTGTAGCAATGGTAGACCAAAAATGTTTAATATTTTGCTCTAAAATATTGGAACATGTTATAGGTAAGCACAGAGGTGCTGAGAGTTGCACCAGTCCTACTATGTGGACAGACATAACATCAGCTGAATTTAAAGGAACTCACATGATTAAACTTTCCACATTTGTTCCGAGTATTATTAATTTTAAATTAGTGTAAATACATTCTTAATAGGAAATTATGAGACCACAAGAGAGTCAGCTATTATTCCAGATACGAGCTGAAAATGTGTTGCTGGAAAAGCGCAGCAGATCAGGCAGCATCCAAGGAGCAGGAGAATCGACGTTTCGGGCATGAGCCCTTCTTCAGGTATTATTCCAGATAATTTGAGTCATTAAGCATTATGGAAACAATACACAGGTACAACAGGATAAATCAAATTTGCTTGTGCCGAGTCATTGCATAAGGTATGTGTGGTGGCCCCGCAGGTTAAATCATCACCAGTCGCTTCTCCCTAATAAGAGAGCAGCCCCTATGGTAAGACTCTGGTGACACAATAACAACAACAACAACAAAAAGTATGTAGCTAGGTTGGAGTGAATAGAAAGATCAGCTGTTATCTAACTAAAAGGCATAATAGGCTTGAGGGGCTGAGTGGCTTACATATGTTGATATGCAATTGTCTATTTACACATACAATGAGCTAGCGCCTCCGTGCTGGCCCACATGATTCACCCGGACCAGTCCTACACGGTCCCGGGCCGGAGGATACACGATAACGTCCACCTGGTCCGGGACCTGATCCATTTCTGTCGACGGGCTGGTCTGCCGAGCGCCTTCCTGTCTCTCGACCAGGAGAAGGCGTTCGACAGGGTCGATCACGAGTTCCTGCTCGGGACTCTGCGGGCATTCGGGTTCGGGACGCGGTTCGTCGCCCGGATCCGACTTTTGTACGCCGCCGCAGAGTGTCTGGTTAAAGTTAACGGGTCCCTGACGGCGCCCCTTCGCTTCGGGAGAGGAGTGCGTCAAGGCTGCCCCCTGTCCGACCAGCTGTATTCCCTGTGCGTGGAGCCTTTCCTGCGCCTCTTGCGGAGGAGGTTGTCGGGGCTGGTTCTGCGCGGCGCGGGCACGGGGGTGGTCCTCTCGGCCTACGCCGACGACGTGCTCCTCACTTTCACCAACCCGGCTGACCTGCGGAGGATGCGCGAGTGCCAGGCCGTGTACTCGGCGGCGTCTTCCGCCAGGATCAACTGGGCCAAATGTTCCGGACTACTGGTCGGCCTGTGGCGGGTGGACTCTCTGCCGGAGGAGTTACGGGGGTTCAGCTGGAGTACCACCCATCTCCTCTACCTGGGGGTCTACCTCAGCCCGGCTGAGGAATCCTGGCCGGCCAACTGGCAGGAGCTGGAGGCCAAAGTCTCGGCTCGCCTAGGCCGCTGGACAGGACTGCTCCGAGTGCTATCTTACAGGAGTCGAGTGCTGGTCATAAACCAGCTGGTGGCCGCCATGCTGTGGTACCGGCTGGTCACTTTGGTCCCTCCTCCTGGCTTTGTCGCTGACATCCAGAGAACATTGGTCGATTTCCTCTGGGACAAAAAGATGCACTGGGTCGCCGTGCAGGTTCTGAGTCTCCCTATTGAGGAGGGCGGTCAGTCGCTGGTGTGCGTCCGCACCCAGGTCGCGACGTTCCACCTTCAGAGCTTGCGGCGATACCTTTACGTCGAGCCTCCTCCTAGGTGGTGCGCCCTGGCGACGTATTTTTTCCGCCAGGTGCATAACCTCAACTACGACACGCAGCTCCTGTTCGTCGACCGTGACGGTTTGGAGGTCGCCCTCAAGACGCTGCCTGTCTTTTACCAGGACCTGATCACTCTCTGGAACATGGTCGAATCGCGTCGCGCCTACCCTCCGGCTGGAGTAGCGGCTGTCGTCAGGGAGCCGTTGCTCAGGAATCCGCACCTCCGTACTCGCGGGTTCGAGTGGCTGTCGGAGGGGAGGGCCGCGGCGGCGAGGGTGACCAGGGTCGTGGACATGCTGGGTGCCAGGGGCCTGGGCTGGACGCTGCCGCAGGACATAGCAGGCAGGGCAGCGGTAGACGTCCCGTACGTGGCCACCGCCATCCAACGCCTTAAAACGGCGGTGCTCGGACCCGACGTAGTGCACCAGTTGGAGGGCGCTCAGGTGTGCGGTGGGATCCCATCCGCGCTCACCCCAGCCCGGACGGAATTTCACATTGGCCCCAAGGTCCCGTACTTCCCGCGGGAGCCTGTGCCTCACAACCTGAGCCGCCTCCGAAATTTTAACTTTGTTTTGTTTAGGGATGTAAAAAGAAGAACCCTGTATAGACTGCTGCTGCACACCGTCCACCTCTTCTCCCTCATCCACCGTCCGGACACGCCTTGGCGTGCCCATTTGCCACCGGGCGGTGGGGATCCCCAGTGGAGGGCTCTCTACGCGGGAGTCCTCCCCCTTTCTCTCGGGGATCTGGGGTGGAGGGTGCTGCACGCAGCAGTCCCCTGCAACCGCAGATTGCGGTGGTTCACGGACTCCCAGCCCAACTGCTTGTTCTGTGGCGCTGTGGAGTCCGTGGACCATGTATATATTGGGTGTGGGCGTTTGTACTCCCTTTTTGATTTCCTGAAAAACCTCCTCCTCTGTTTTTGGCTGCACTTCAGTCCCACGCTCCTGATCTTTGGGCACCCGGTACGGAGGAAGGAGGACAGGTCTGAAGACCTCCTCGTGGGTCTGCTCCTGGGCCTGGCCAAACTGGCCATCAACAGGTCGAGGCAGCGGGCCGTGGAGGGGGTCGTTAGGGCCAACTGTCTGCCCCTCTTCCGCGGTTACGTTAGAGCCCGGGTGTCCTTGGAAAAGGAGCACGCAGTGTCGACCAACACCCTGGAGTTGTTCAGGGAGAGGTGGGCGCCGCAGGGAGTGGAGTGCATCATTTCTCCCTCCAATTCTATTTTGATTTAGTCCCTACCCTCCCCTTCACTGTTTTGATCACACAGCACTGCCCTTTGATGTGAAGGGCAGTGTTTGTCACTGGCCACCCGGGTGTTTTCCTATCTTCCTGGTGGTGGACATTGAATAAAGATTCGTGCACTTTGTCTTCCACTGTGTCTCACACCTGCACACACACACCATGGGTGCTGGGTATAAAATAAACACTACCGCACTTAGGTGGTAGTGTGGGGGTTAAAAAATAGAAAAAAATAAACAAAAAAAAGAAAAAAGGAGGAATGTTCCTGCAAAAATAAAAATAGACTGCTGCTGCACACCGTCCACCTCTTCTCCCTCATCCACCGTCCGGACACGCCTTGGCATGCCCATTTGCCACCGGGCGGTGGGGATCCCCAGTGGAGGGCTCTCTACGCGGGAGTCCTCCCCCTTTCTCTCGGGGATCTGGGGTGGAGGGTGCTGCACGCAGCAGTCCCCTGCAACCGCAGACTGCGGTGGTTCACGGACTCCCAGCCCAACTGCTTGTTCTGTGGCGCTGTGGAGTCCGTGGACCATGTATATATTGGGTGTGGGCGTTTGTACTCCCTTTTTGATTTCCTGAAAAACCTCCTCCTCTGTTTTTGGCTGCACTTCAGTCCCACGCTCCTGATCTTTGGGCACCCGGTACGGAGGAAGGAGGACAGGTCTGAAGACCTCCTCGTGGGTCTGCTCCTGGGCCTGGCCAAACTGGCCATCAACAGGTCGAGGCAGCGGGCCGTGGAGGGGGTCGTTAGGGCCAACTGTCTGCCCCTCTTCCGCGGTTACGTTAGAGCCCGGGTGTCCTTGGAAAAGGAGCACGCGGTGTCGACCAACACCCTGGAGTTGTTCAGGGAGAGGTGGGCGCCGCAGGGAGTGGAGTGCATCATTTCTCCCTCCAATTCTATTTTGATTTAGTCCCTACCCTCCCCTTCACTGTTTTGATCACACAGCACTGCCCTTTGATGTGAAGGGCAGTGTTTGTCACTGGCCACCCGGGTGTTTTCCTATCTTCCTGGTGGTGGACATTGAATAAAGATTCGTGCACTTTGTCTTCCACTGTGTCTCACACCTGCACACACACACCATGGGTGCTGGGTATAAAATAAACACTACCGCACTTAGGTGGTAGTGTGGGGGTTAAAAAATAGAAAAAAATAAACAAAAAAAAGAAAAAAGGAGGAATGTTCCTGCAAAAATAAAAATAGACTGCTGCTGCACACCGTCCACCTCTTCTCCCTCATCCACCGTCCGGACACGCCTTGGCATGCCCATTTGCCACCGGGCGGTGGGGATCCCCAGTGGAGGGCTCTCTACGCGGGAGTCCTCCCCCTTTCTCTCGGGGATCTGGGGTGGAGGGTGCTGCACGCAGCAGTCCCCTGCAACCGCAGATTGCGGTGGTTCACGGACTCCCAGCCCAACTGCTTGGTCTGTGGCGCTGTGGAGTCCGTGGACCATGTATATATTGGGTGTGGGCGTTTGTACTCCCTTTTTGATTTCCTTAAAAACCTTCTCCTCTGTTTTTGGCTGCACTTCAGTCCCACGCTCCTGATCTTTGGGCACCCGGTACGGAGGAGGGAGGGCAGGTCTGAAGACCTCCTCGTGGGTCTGCTCCTGGGCCTGGCCAAACTGGCCATCAACAGGTCGAGGCAGCGGGCCGTGGAGGGGGTCGTTAGGGCCGACTGCCTGCCCCTCTTCCACGGTTACGTTAGAGCCCAGGTGTCCTTGGAGAAGGAGCACGCGGTGTCGACCAACACCCTGGAGTTGTTCAGGGAGAGGTGGGCGCCGCAGGGAGTGGAGTGCATCATTTCTCCCTTCAATTCTATTTTGATTTAGTCCCTACCCTCCCCTTCACTGTTTTGATCACACAGCACTGCCCCTTGATGTGAAGGGCAGTGTTTGTCACTGGCCACCCGGGTGTTTTCCTATCTTCCTGGTGGTGGAAATTGAATAAAGATTCGTGCACTTTGTGTCTTTCACTGTGTCGCACACCTGCCCACACACACACCATGGATGCTGGGGATAAAATAAGCACTACTGCACTTAGGTGGTAGTGTGGGGTTAAATTATTTTAAAAAAAAATAAAAAGAGAGAAAAAAAAATAACCAGGAGTGTCCCATTTGCCAATAAAAAAAAATAAACAGGAGAGGAGGGCAGGTCTGAAGACCTCCTCGTGGGTCTGCTCCTGGGCCTGGCCAAACTGGCCATTAACAGGTCCAGGCAGCGGGCCGTGGAGGGGGTCGTTAGGGCCGACTGCCTAAAAAAAAAACAAAAAGAAAAAGAAAAAAAAAACAATGAGCTAGCACCCTTTGGTGCTGTGTAACTTGCAAGAAAACTAGTGTCAGAGTTTAAATAAGATTGTCCAGTGATTTCGAATATGCATAATAGCAAACTTTACTTCTTATAATTAATGTTGTAGCCTTGGAGTTAATTCATTACTCGTACTTAGAAAGTTTCAAATGGAAGCATTTGTTTGTGCTTTATTTTAGAAATTGAGGAACATTCCAACTCTGGTTTAATGAACGTTTTTAATTAGTAGAATATCAGTTCCTGGAATAGCATGCAGCTTTAAAAAATGATTACATTTTCTTGCTCATTCAGTCATTTTTTCCCTTGTTATCTGACACTATGCAGCACTCATTAACAGGCCTGAAAGATTAGCCATTTTAAGGCATCTGCCAATTGCACTTGTTATAAGATAGCACACAAGTGACAAAGGTCGAATCAGGTTAATTTTCCATCTCGTACAGCAAGGAAACGTTTCATCTCTATTTGATACCTCTCTTTGGCAGCCAGTTTCAAAACAGGAACTCCCCTGGTGGGGAATCTGTAGTATACAACCACATTCTAGCATGCTATTGCTTCTGAAATATTTATAACACATGCACCAGGTTGTTTCTTTTTTCCACTTGTACCATCTCTTTCAGCCAAGATCCTTAATCAATCAAATAAACACTACCTGCCCAAGCTGGCTATTATTCAACTTAACACAAGTTAATGGGACTGAACAATCTTAAAAATATTCTGCCATTAAGATATTTTAGGGATGAAAAATGTATAACATCTGTAAAATATTGATGACAGGAAAATGGAGCAGAATTATTTCTATTGTGCCTTTTGAATACATAATTAATATGGCAAGCTTTCCCTCAGCAACCTGCAATCAGGAAGCAAAGGATACATTTTCCATTGGGTTTGAAGCTTAAATATGGACTAGCAGAGAGTAAGATTGGATCAAACGTTCACTTTGTGTCTTATTTCAAGTATAAAAAGATTGAAATGCAATGAGAAAGAAAAAAACATGCCTCTAAATATTTGGGCATGACTTATATTAAAAGTACTGTACAACGAGCTTGTAAAGAAGACTCAAATTCATATAATATGTACTACAATCTTAAGACTCACTGAAGAGCTTTAAATACGTGGAAACAGAAATTAGCATCAGAAATCAGCTGGTCAGCCCATTCAGCCTGTTCCACCATTCAATATGATCATTGCTCAACCACAATACTCCTGCTTTCCCTATTTGCCTTGACATCGAGAGAAACATAGAAGAAAAGACAATATGAAGCTGTTAAGAAAGGAGATGCAGGATACTGACCGGCTACAATGAAGGAGTGATGATATAATGGAGCTTGGAGGTGGTACTGTTCCTGCACATCTGCTCCTTCTAGATGATTTAGATTTATTTATTTAATATATCGTCAGTTGTATGTAGGTAGTGAAATGTGGATAATGTCACTACATTCACACACCATCTTGGATTACAGGATAAGTTACTGAATAAATTGTATAAATGGCAAAATACTGAACAAATTAACACTAAATTGATATTATTAAAACTGGAACAGCTTCAACCGTTCATCTTGCCCTTTCCATAGACTTTACCCTATCTGTTCCTTCAGTCATCACCATCCAACATTGTTTCTGCCACCTAGGCAGCTTGCCCCTTTTCTGCAGTCGCTTCCACGTCCCCCGGCTCCGAGCTGGAAATGGTCACACTGTGCAGGTCCCGACCTCCTCCAAATCTGGGCATTGACTGATGGGTCCTGGCTCGTCTTCCGATGCCACCTGAGATGGAGAGGGGATGGAGATACACGGGGTGCCAGCCTCCCGCAGGAGGTCTTCCCAGGGCAACCAAAACAAAAAATAACGTTACTGAACTAGAAAGACAATGATGAAGTCACGTGGATGTGGCAGAACCTTCTGTATGAGCCACAAGCAGCTGAGATCCACAATCAGAAACCAAACACTGCTGTCCCTATTGCCGCCATCTTGGAAGTCTTGGAATAGGCCACAGTTTGGGAGATACTGTTGGAGAGCCTTGGTGAGTTATTGCAGACGGTACATAATGCACGTGGTAAGGGAGTGACAGGTGAAGGTGGTGAACGGACTTGTTCTTTGATATTAAGCTTTTACAGTGTTGTTGGGAGCTGCACTCAACTAACTGAGAGTGTTTGTGGTGTAGTGGTATTGTGCTGGTAATGCAGATGCCTGTTAGTTTCCTGAGGACAGGGGTTCAAATCCCATCCTGGCCCTGTCCCCCTGGATAACCCCTCCAGTCATTCCGTCCCTGACCCCTGGATAACCCCCTCCGGTCACTCCAGCCCTGTCCCCCTGGATAACTCCTCGAGTCACTCTGGCCCTGTCCCCCTGGATAACCCCCTCCGGTCACTCCGGCCCTGTCCCCCTGGATAACCCCCTCCGGTCATTCCGGCCCTGTCCCCCTGGATAACCCCCTCCGGTCACTCCGGCCCCGTCCCCCTGGATAACCCCTGCGGTCACTCCGGCCATGTCCCCCTGGATTGCCCTCTCCGGTCACTTCGGCCCTGTCCCCCTGGATAACTCTCTCCGGTCACTCTGGGCCTGTCCCCCTGGATAACCCTCTGTGGTCATTCCGGCCCTGTCTCCCTGGATAACCCCCATCCGGTCACTCCGGCCCTATCCCCCTGGATAACCCCCTCCAATCACTCCGGCCCTGTCCCCCTGGATAACCCCCTCCGGTCACTCCGGCCCTGTCCCCCTGGATAACCCTCTCCGGCCCTGTCCCCCTGGCTAACCCTCTCCGGTCACTCCGGCCCTGTCCCCCTGGATAACCCCCTCCGGTCACTCCGGCCCTGTCTCCCTGGATAACCCCCTCCGGTCACTCCGGCCCTGTCCCCCTGGATAACCCCTTCCGGTCACTCCGGCCCTGTCCCCCTGGATAACCCCCTCCGGTCACTCCGGCCCTGTCCCCCTGGATAACCCCCTCCGGTCACTCCGGCCCTGTCCCCCTGTATAACCCCCTCTGGTCACTCCGGCCCTGTCCCCCTGGATAACCCCCTCCGGTCACTCCGGCCCTGTCCCCCTGTATAACCCCCTCTGGTCACTCCGGCCCTGTCCCCCTGTATAACCCCCTCTGGTCACTCCAGCCCTTTACTCTTGCATTCAATAAATCACACTACGTCATTCATTCAATGATTAAACTTCATTCATTGAAACACAGTTCAGTTACGGTAACTCTATGAATTATCACTGATTGTTTTCTTTAAAATAATCTAGTTCATTCATGTCCTTCACCTCATTTGGCCTACATGTTACTCTGGACTGTCCTCTGAAATAGCCCATCAGCCACTCCATTCAATACCTATCAGGGATGGGCAACAAGACAGGGCACATGTCAACAAGGTCTGCTACTCAAACTACTGGAGCCAAAAAATAATTACTGAATGAATTATTTTTGTAGTATATTCACTATTTAAGGTAGAAAACCAACTGTGCAAAGCAGCATCCAAAGAAACAATGTGATAATAATCAGCTGTTTTTCTGACAAAACAGAAACTGGGTTGATCTCCACCATTCTTTTTTAAAATAATGTCTGTAACTACTTACATGCACTGGACGGGGGGAGAAAAAGACTATGGCTTGATGTCTCATCTGACACCTTGGGTACTGCAACACTCCCTCAGTATTTCATCAGAGCAGCAGCCTAGATTTTCTTCATAAAATTGTCTGGCACCAGGAAATGGTACCTTTGAATCACCAAGCATTGGTGCATCATTAACATTTCATGTCTGGGGATGGGAGGTGTTGGTAATGGGGATACTGATGCCACATTCTTTTAATTAAACTCTTTCCACAAGCTTTGACTGAGTATGCACCAAAGGACCCTTGGACACCTGGAATTGGATTTTTTCATATATCTGGCTGCTGAATGTGAAGTGCGTCATCAAGCAGAGGTCCAGTAGTTTGAGTAGCAGACCTTGTTGACATGTTCCCTGTCTTGTCATCTGTTCTGGTTGTCCAGGAAGTTGGTTATTGTCTCTTTGTAGCTATACACACAGATGTCAAGGATCATAAATTCAACTGGGACAACAAACCAATAATAGGACAAGCCAAACAGAGGACAGCCAGAGAAATTCTCAAAGCATGGCACTCATCCATTGAGTCCATCAATAAACACATTGACCTAGACCCAGTATACTGACCACTGCAATGAACAAACTGGAACTGGCAAGCGGAAACAGCGGGAACGAAACCAAATAAATTCTAACCAACACTGTACAGCAACGCTTCACAGTGACTTCCCAGCTTGGCAAACATACCCACAACTGCAAACACCTTTATTTTTAAACTGACAAAAACTTATTGATTAAGTTGTTTTCTTGAGTCTACTCTGGTGATAAGAAAATGTGGAAACATGAAGGGAATATGGGCATTTTTAATTGATATTTTCCATCGCAGTCAAGCCAAAGTACATCTTTCACACATCTCCACACTGAAGCCATTCAGTCACTTTCCTCTACACTTAACTAACTTGTACATTGTCCCTTTCTCTAAGTTGGTGATCATCACAAAACTCCACTGTTTAAGTTAATATTCACTAGGCTATTGAATGCAAAAACATCAAATTAAAAATCCTGGCCAAGTGGGTGATCCATCAGCCTAATCATTCAGCCACTCCACAGCCAATACAGCATGCCTGCATTGTGTACAAAACTGCTTGAGAAAATGATGGTAAGTCTCCTGTAATGGAGTGGCTTGCACAGCCATTTCAAAAAGTAGTTAACAGTCACGCACATTGCTGCAGTCCGGGGTCACACATGGGTAAGATGAGAGAAGAATGGCACATTTCCTCACCAGACAGACATTAATAAACCTCAGATGGGTTTTATTAGAACCCAATATTAGATAATCATTATTAATGAAGCTAGAAAGTTATTCCAGATTTATTATTTCATTGAATTTAAATTCTCCAGTTGCCATGGTCAAACATGCATGCACTTACCCAGAGCAATAGGCCAGGGTTCTGGATCATTATCCTGGTAACATTAGCACTATGCTGCTATGCACATTAAAGTCCCAAAGATTTCTTCAGCACTGCCATACAAAAGGAAAAAAGTAGCAGGCATATAGGAGTGTCATCACCTTAAAGCCATGTCACCACCCCTTCACTGTCGTTGAATCAAAAGCCTGTAATTCCTGAGCTAAAATCACTGTGGGATGTACTTACACCTCAGAGAAATCTGAATCAAACCCAAACTGATATTAAGAAATCAGGAATTCCAATCCCTCTATACTTCTATTCCTCATTAAGATGGTCTGAGTGTCCTCAGCTTTCTCCTTGAAATAAAGCTCACCAGGTCTCCATCCAACATCCTCCTCCTCTGGTTGGCTAAACTTGTTCTTATGTTTGATGAGAGGAGAATGGCACATTTCCTCACCGGACAGACATTAATAAACCTCAGATGGGGTTTATAAGAATCCAATATTAGATAATCATTATTAATGAAACTACAAAGTTATTCCAGATTTATTATTTCATTGAATTTAAATTCTCCAGTTGCCATGGTCACATATGCATGCATTTCATGTTTTTGCATTCAATAGCCTAGTAATTATTAACTTACATAGTAGAGTTTTGCGATAAACACCAAATTAGAGAAGGAGACAATGTACAGGTCTCCTTAAAAGACATGCATTTTGCCCAAATAAAAAAAGATTACTGTGCATCCACATGGGTTCCAACACTGCCTGTCTATTTGTGGGATACATGTCTTCAAATGTCTCTCTCCCTTCAAGTTCTCTGTCCCCATTCAAGAGACTTATCAAGGCTCCTCTGGCCAGAATCTTCCAAAACCACAACTACTAATATCTAGAAGGACAAGACCAGGACAGACAGAGAAACATCACCAGCTACAAGTCCCAGCCAAAGTCACACAACATCCTAATATGCAAATATAGTGATATTCCTTAATGGTCAGTGGGTTAAAATTGTAGGTGAGAGGCCTCCTGCAATATTCACTATAAATCTAATGACTCATCTACCTTGATTACAGTTCCTCACTCTGCTTCCTATATTAATACATTCCATTCTCACTGCTTCTTCATCTTTCACTACCTTCAGAGTGCTGTCATCACCAAACACATTTTTCTTCCTCCTCACTTTCAGCATGCTGAAGAGGCCATTCCCTCTATTACATTCTTCAATGCATGTCTCTTTCCCTTAAACTTCACTCAGCAGCACAGTGGGATATTTTATGTCCTTAAGGGGTCAGACAGAGTTTCAGTTTAATGCCTCATCTGAAAGACAACACTATGGAAAATGAAGCACTGTGGGAATTGATCTACATTTTAATACCTGGAGTGGGATTTGAATTGGAACTTTCTGATCCATTTGATTAGTCTTTTACAGCACATACATCTTTTTTGTAAGATTTACTACCTATGTTGAAGAACTGGTTTTCAGACTGGAGGTCTGTGATCAATGATGTGCCACAAGGATTGGTGCTGGATACACTGCTTTGTTCATTTATATAAATAGTAGGAGCAATGGTTAGTGAGTTTGTAGCTGACGCCAAAATTGCATGGTATAGTGGCCAGTGAAGAAAGTTATCTCAGAATACAACAGGACCTTAATCAGATGGACTGAGAAATGGTAGATGGAGTTTAACTTAGATAAGTGTGAGGCATTGCATTTTGGTTAGGCAAATCAGGGCAGCACATGTACACTTAATGGTAAGGTCATGGGGAATACTGCCAAAACAAAGAGATCTTGGGGTGCAGGTCCCCAGTTCTTTAAAAGTGGAGTCACAGGTAGAGAGGGTGGTGAAGAACACATTTGGTACACTTGCTTATATTGGTCAGAGCATTGAGTATAGGAGTTGGGAGGTCATGTTACAGCTGCACAGGCCATTGGTTCAGCTACTTTTTGAATACAGCATGCAATTCTGGTCTCACTGCTACAGAAAATATGTTGCTAAACTTGAAAGGGCTCAGAAAAGATTTCCAAGGATGTTGTCAGGTTTGGAGGCTTTGAGAAAAAGGGAGAGGCTGGATAGACTGGAGCTGAGGGGTGACCTTATAGAGGTTTATAAAAGTATGAAGGCCTTTTCTCCAGAGTAGGAGAGTCCAAAACTAAAGGGACTCAGGTTTAGGGTGAGAGGGGAAAGATTTAAAAAGGAACCAAGGGGCAACTTTTTCACACAGAGGATGGTGCATGTATATAATGAGCTGCCAGAGGAAGTGGTAGAGGCTGGTACAATTACAATATTTAAAAGGCATCTGGGTAGGTACATGAATAGGAAGGGTTTGGAGGGATACGTGCTCAAGTACTGGCAATGATTATCTGGTCGGCATAGACAAGTGGGACAGTGCTGCACATCTTTATGACTCTAAAAAAAGTTGAAAAGGAACAAAGAAAAATCACAGGTCTCACTTATTTTTCACCCCCCCGACTTTAAAAGAACCGTTGCCACACGTTACACCAGAATCTTGTATTGCCAAGAATGATACTCCTCTTTCCAAAGATGGCGACACAGTGGCCAATTGCCTAAACGCATTTCCTTTTTGGAAGACGCACGTGCAAGCCCAGGCCTCTGGACCCCCCCCCCCCCCCCCCGCCCCTCCACTTTGGCATCAGACGTTGTATCGTGAGAGCGGGACCACCTTGACGTCACCGCGATAGGCACACGTTGGGGGGACAGAGACCACGATGTAACCGCTGAGTTCCGTACCTATAGGGAGGGCCTCAACCAGGACCTTGGGTTCATGTCACACTATAAATGACCAGCATTGCACTATACACGCTCGTACACACTCCCACATGCATCCTCTCAGTCTTGACACACACATATACACTCTCTCACACCGTCACAAGCCCCCACCCCAGACACACACACAAACCCACATACACATATTCGTTTATGGGGTGAATTTGTACTTGCAGAGTTACATTGTACTTTGCTCAAAAGCTGCATGAATCCATGTAAAACTCTGTTAACTCACTTTTTAGATTAGGATTAGTCTAAACATTATGGCACAGACAACAGAACAAAGGGGGCTAACACCTTCAACATTTTATCTGGCTAACACCAATTGTTACAGCTAACTTGAAAAAGTAACTTTTTAAAAAACGTTTTGTGATTTACATATGAAAGAAGTGAAACTATCATGGTCATTCTAACAGATGAGAGACTTAACAAACAATCAAGGTATTTTTCAATGTATAATTTCAGTTACATCACACTGTAAACGTTTGCTATAAATTCTGTGTCTTACAATTGTGTCCTCCACAACCACCTGATGAAGGAACGGCGCTCCGAAAGCTAGTGCTTCCAATTAAACCTGTTGGACTATGATCTGGAGATGCCGGTGTTGGACTGGGGTGTACAAGGTTAAAAAAATCACACAACACCAGGTTATAGTCCCACAGGTTTAATTGGAAGCACACTAGCTTTCGGAGCGATGCTCCTTCATCAGGTGGCAGTGGAGGGCTCAATCCTAACACACAGAATTTAAGCAAAACTTTACAGTGTGATGTAACTGAAATTATACATTGGAAAATTGATTGTTAAGTCTTTCATCTGTTAGAATACAGTGATAGTTTCACTTCTTTCATGTGTAAATCACAAAACTTTTTTTAGAAAAGTTGCATTCTCGGGTGAGCTGTTAACAATGGGTGATAGCTTGACAATATGTTGAAGGTATTGGCCCCCTGTGTTCTCTGTCTATGCCATGATGTTTAGATTGATTCGAATCTAAAAAGTGAGATAACGGAGTTCTACATGAATGCATGCAGTTTTTGAGCAAAGTAAAATGTAACCCTGAAAGTACAAATTCACCCCGCAAAATATATGTGTGCATGTGGGTCTTTGTCTGTGTGTGTGTGTCTGTCTGGGTTGGGGGTTGTGAGTGTGAGAAAGTGTATGTGTGTGTAGTGAGTGCAGACGGTCTTAAGTCTGTGAGGGTGTGCATGTGTGAGTGTAGGAGTGTGTGTGTGTGTCTGTGTGCACGTCTGTGTGTATGTGTGTCCGTGTGTATAGGAGTGCCTGTGTGTGTGTGAGAGTGTGTGTGTGGGAGTATCTGTGTGTGTGTGTATAGTACAATGGTGGTCACCTGTAATGTGACATGAACCCAAGGTCCCGGTTGAGGCCCTCCCTATGGGTACCAAACTTAGCTATCAGCCTCTGCTCTTCCACTTTTCTCTGCTGCCTGTCCCGAAGTCCACCTTGGAGGATGGTCACCCGAAGGTCCGAGGCTGAATGTCATGGACCACTGAAGTGTTCCCCAACTGGGAGGGAACATTCCTGTCTGTTGATTGTTGTGCGGTGCCCATTCATCCGTTGTCATAGCCTTTGCTCGGTTTCCCCAATGTACCATGCCTCCGGGCATCCTTGCCTGCAGCATATAAGATAGACAATGTTGGCCGAGTCACATAAGTATCTGCCATGTACAAGGTGGGAGGTGTCCCCACGCGTAATGGTGGTATCTATGTCCACACTCTGACACGTCTTGCAGTGCCTACTGTGACAGGGTTGTATGGAGTTGTCCTGAGAGCCAGGCAGCTTGTTCAGTATTTCCCAGAAACTGAAAAATTACGCCATGTTCTTCGTGACCTGCAAAACATTATCAGTGAGGATGAGCACCTCGCCAAGACCTTCCCAACATCTTCACTACTTGCCTTTAAACAACCGCCAAACCTCAAACAGATCGTTGTTCGTAGCAAGCTGCCCGGCTCTCAGGACAACTCCATACAACCCTGTCACGGTGGGCACTGGAAGACGTGTCAGAGTGTGGACATACATACCACCATTACACGTGGGGACACCTCCCACCTTGTACATGGCAGGTACTCATGTGACTCAACCAACGTTGTCTATCTTATATGCTGCAGGCAAGGATGCCCGGAGGCATGGTACATTGAGGAAACCGAGCAAAGGCTACGACAACGGATGAATGGGCACCGCTCAACAATCAATAGACAGGAGTGTTCCCTTCTAGTTGGGGAACACTTCAGTGGTTCAGGACATTCAGCCTCGGACCTTCAGGTGACCATCCTCCAAGGTGGACTTTGGGACAGGCAGCAGAGAAAAGTGGAAGAGCAGAGGCTGATAGCTAAGTTTGGTACCCATAGGGAGGGCCTCAACCGGGACCTTGGGTTCATGTCACATTACAGGTGACCACCATTGCACTATACACACACACAGATACTCCTACACACACATATACTCTCTCACACACACAGGCACTCCTATACACACATACACAGACGCGCGCACAGACTCCCACTCTCACATGCACCCTCTCCCAGACTTAAGAGCCTCTGCACTCACTACACACACATACACTTTCTCACACTCGCAACCCCCAACCCAGATAGACACACACAGACAAAGACCCCCATGCACACATATATTTTGTGGGGTGAATTTGTACTTGTAGGGTTACATTGTACTTTGCTTAAAAACTGCATGCATTCATGTAGCACAAAAACTGCATGAATCTATGCAAAACTCCATTATCTCACTTTTTAGATTAGAATCAAGCTAAAAACATGGCATAGACAGAGAACACAGGGGGCCAACACCTTCAACATATTGTCTAGTCATCACCATTGTTAACAGCTAACCCGAGAATGCAACTTTTTAAAAAAAGATTTTGTGATTTTTGAAGAATTAGATTAGATTAGATTAGATTACTTACAGTGTGGAAACAGGCCCTTCGGCCCAACAAGTCCACACCGACCCGCCGAAGCGCAACCCACCCATACCCCTACATGTACCCCTTACCTAACACTACGGGCAATTTAGCATGGCCAATTCACCTAACCTGCACATCTTTGGACTGTGGGAGGAAACCGGAGCACCCGGAGGAAACCCACGCAGACACGGGGAGAACGTGCAAACTCCACACAGTCAGTCGCCTGAGGTGGGAATTGAACCCGGGTCTCTGGCGCTGTGAGGCAGCAGTGAAAGAAGTGAAACTATCACGGTATTCTAACTGATGAAAGGCTAAACAGACAATCAATTTTTCAATGTATAATTTCAGTTACATCACACTGTAAAGTTTTGCCATAAATTCTGTGTGTTAGGATTGGTGTTTGTCGAGGTTCGTCCCGAGCAGCGCCGTGACGCGGGACTCCGTGCTCTACGGCCTGTTCCCAGGGACGCACGCCGAGACGAACATCAACTGTGCCTGGAGGATCATCAACTCGGTGAAGGACGCTCTCTGGGCGGTCAGAAACCTGCTGATCTTCCAGCTGAAGGAGTTGACCCCGACTGAGTGTTGCAGACTGGCACATTCCAAGGTCCAGGACTACGTGTTGAGGGACATGCTGAAGCTTGGGGGCAGCTGCCGCCAAGGCGCGGTGGGGAAAGACCACCGTGTAACGTCTGCCTGCCTAAAGAAGAACAGGGGGCCCGCGCAGTCATTTGGGCTCTGCTGACGCCCTCAGCTAAAAATGTAATCGTACAGACCTGTAAATAGGAATGATTACTCTGTTTTCGGTATGCAAACAAATGGAATGTTTACGTATGTATGGCAGGCTGAAAATGTGTTGCTGGAAAAGCGCAGCAGGTCAGGCAGCATCCAAGGAGCAGGAGAATCGACGTTTCAGGCATGAGCCCTTCTTCAGGCATGTCCAGTTGTACAGATCATCAAAGTATTTTATGAATAAAGTATATTTTTGAAATAAAGAAAGTGTTAGGATTGAGCCCTCCACTACCACCTGATGAAGGAGCATCGCTCCGAAAGCTAGTGCTTCCAATTAAACCTGTTAGACTATAACCTGGTGTTGTGTGGTGTTTAACTTTTTCCACCTCAGTGCAATGCCGCCAAATCATGACGGACGGGACTGCAGCGCCTTTGGGTCCGAGCGTTTTCCTCCACGCCCCCTCCCCAGTCTTTACGTCACCACGTTCGGCCCCACGGACTCGCACCACGCCCCACCCTCCTACCAGCGAGCCTGCGCGCGCCGCTCCATTCAAAACCCAACCGAAAACCAACGGCTTCCGACGTCAGCACGCGCCCGGCGAGGAGGGTTGAGGACGGGGGGGGGGGACGGTGGAGGGCGGGCTCGCGATTGCTCTGTGAGATCATTGGCTCATCCGATCGCCAGGGCGACCAGCTTCCTCCGCCCCGCCTCCTTTGTCCTGCACCCCGCCCCCTCACTCTCTCGGTCTTTACCTCCTCCTCCTCCTCCTCCTCCTCCTACCGCCGCCGCCCCTCCCCCATCCCACCCACACCCCATCCCCCACCATCTCCACTCCACCCTTTGAACACACACACACAACACATCACATCCAACCACCCCTTTAACCACACCACGACCACAAGGAAAGAGCGGAAGAGGAAGTGTTTTTTTTAAACCTACCGCCACCCCGAATCCCACAAAAAAAAATCCTCGATGGTTGTACATTGGAAAAGGGGTTGATTTTTTTTATAGGGGGGAGGGTAGGGGGGGAATATTTCCAGTGAATCTTCCCCCCCCTCCCCAACCCACCTCCACCATTGCCTGACTGACTTGAGAGTAGAAGCAGGATGGAGATCCTGCTGTCTCTTGCGGACAGTTCGCATTTTCTGCATTTTTAACTCTTTCCCCCAGCCTGCCCACTTTTTATTTCACGGTGCATGTATTTATTTTGATGTAACAGAAATTCTACAAAAGAGCACCTTCCTACTTCTCCATCTTTTTTTTTAAAAAACCCAATTTGATTGTTTTGAGGGAGTGGAGGGGTAAAGGAGGATTTATTTTTAGTTTATGCCCCTCGTCTTACTACTCCCCCCCCCCCCCCCCCCAACTGAGAACCAAAATAGTCATCAGGATGTTGAAGAGAGTCTTGCGGATTTCCAACCGTTCCTTCTTCGCCTTCATCTTCTTCTTCTCCCTGTCTTCATCATGCTTGTACTTTATCTATGTGGCACCTGGAATAGGTAAGAGATTGAGTTGAAATGTTTATGAGCTGATTGGGAAGCAGGTGTTAGCTGTCCTGTTTCCCCTCGATTATATTTGCTCATTTTTTAAAAAAAAAATCCATGCTGAGTTATTTCTATCCTACAAGGCAATTGAGAGTGGAAGTTAACCCTGAAATTTTGCTGCATAAAACCCCGAAAGAACCGCGGAAGCTGTAAATCAGAAATTTTGCTGCATGCTTGTTATAATAATTACTAATAGTTGATTTTCACTGAACGTCCTCGGTTGCCGTTTTGTTGCCAGTTTCGTGTTACTCTGCAATTCATCATGCTTGCAATCCCGTATAGAGTACATGGTTGGTGTTGAAGGTTGCTAAATGTTGCGCTGTATTATAGGGGAAACACATGATTTTATTTGTATCCAGCTGCGACATGAAATTGTTTGCAGAAATTGTGGCGATTCTTAATGATTGAAGACCAGGACAAACTCACCTGTAAACAGCAATGAATCGACATGACAGTTTTTGACTCTTTGTTGTATTACCTTTTTATTTTCGGTATTCTTATTAATCTGTCGGGAGAATTGTCAAATGCTGAGCATGTATTTTGATTATACATGACCAGTTTTTATGTGTAGGTTAGTTTATTTTAAGTTCGAGCAGCTTTGCTATGTTATCACTGCAGGTTTTGTGCTTCACTGAGTATTAAAATTTTACAAAATTCTTCTTCACAATGACTATCACTGCTTCCAATTGGCATTGCAAGTGAGCCTGATGTATTTCAAAATGGCACTTTTGATTTATGCTCATACTGCAGTATATACACCTTTTTGTGTATCTAGAATCATAGAACAGTTACATCACAGAAGGAAGCCATTTGGCCCATTGTAAACTGTATTAACACTCTGCAAGTGCAACTCAGTTAGTTCCACATCTTCACAGCTACCCATGATTTTCTCTCCATAACCCTGCAATTCGTTTCCATTTCTGTAATTGTCTAATTCCCCTTTGAAAGCCACAATTAAATCTGCCTTTGGCAGATACCTTGCTTCTGTCATGGTCACCACAACTCTTGCTTGTCATTCAGCTAATTTGTTAGATTAGATTAGATTAGTTACAGTGTGGAAACAGGCCCTTCGGCCCAACAAGTCCACACCGCCCCGCCGAAGCGCAACCCACCCATACCCCTACATTTACCCCTTACCTAACACTACGGGCAATTTGGCAGGGCCAATTCACCTGACCTGCACATCTTTGGACTGTGGGAGGAAACCGGAGCACCCGGAGGAAACCCACGCAGACACGGGGAGAATGTGCAAACTCCACACAGTCAGTCGCCTGAGTCGGGAATTGAACCAGGATCTCTGGCGCTGTGAGGCAGCAGTGCTAACCACTGTGCCACCGTGCCGCCGTGCCGCCGGTGAACACACCGTATTTGTGTTCTACTGTCACATTTATTCTAAGTCTACCTTTGTTCATAAGTCTGTGTGGCATTGTATCAAGTGCCTTTTGGGAGTCCACATACAAACAGGATTACTCTCAAACTCTGTTAGATCACTTAAAAAAAAAACTGAAGCAAATTTATTTCAGCATGATTTGCCTTTAACAGGTCTGTGCTGGTTTTCTTTAATTAGTATGCTTTGTTCAAGTGTATTAATCTAGGATCATATTGTCACTTCTCAAAATCTTTCCAGTGAATATGGTTAAAGTGACTAGCCTTTAAATGCAGGGCTTATTGGTAGCCCCTTCCTTTTTCATGGGCTCTGTGTTGCTGACATGGTTGATCTGTATTGCTCATCCTTAGCTATGCTTGAGAAGGTGGTGGTGAACTGCCTCCTTGAACCACTGCAGTACATTTGGTGTGTAATGTTAGAATACTGTTAGAAACAAAGTTCCAAGATTTTAACCCTTTTGATACTAAAAGAGCAGCAATATATTTCCAAGTTAGGATAGTGAGTAGTTTGGAGGGGAACTTGCAAGTGGTGGTGTTCCCATGTATTTGCTGTACTTGACCATCTATATCGTAGAGATAGTGGATTTGGAAGGTAGCTAGTGTTTCTGCAGTTGCCACGCTTAATTTTCTCTGAATCCCTAAATGCATTGGATTTGGTATTGGTGATTTGCGTCTCCCTCCCACATGACTTCTTTATACACACTTCTCTAACAGAAAAGGTTGAACATGATGTTGTCTGGTTTTGAGGGTATTAACTAACTATGAGGAGAAATTGGACAAACTTGGTTTGTTTTCATTTCAACATCGAAGGCTGAAGGGTGACCTCATAGAGATTTCCAAATTGAGGTGCAAGGATAGAATGGATATTTGGAATCTTTTTCCCAGGGTAGTAATGTCAATTAGTAGTTGAAATACATTTAAGTTAAAAAGGGGAAGGTTTGAAGGAGATGGGAGGCAGGTTCCTTTACACTGAGAGTGGTAAGTGCCTGGAATGTACTGCCAGAGGAGGAGATAGAAGCAGAGTCAATAGCAACATTTAAGAGACATCTTAACATATACATGAATAGGTGGATACAGACCACATAGAGGCAAAAGGTTCTTAAATTTAGAAATGTGTCCTGTGTCAACACAGGTTTGGTGGGCTGAACAGTTTGTTCCTGTGCTATCTGTTCTTTGTTGTAACTTGTCTGTGGGACTGGGAGTAATCCAGGGGTAATACTTGCCGATTCCATTATGAACGCACTAAACTTTGCCCGAAAATGTCATTTCCCCACTCTCCTTCCTGGACGGTTGTTACTGTTATGGACTATGACAGCTGTTTTTTTTTTACTTGTAAACTGCTCAGCCCTTAACTTTGGTTCTACAGAGGCAGTCATCAAGTGGAAAATGGCCAACTTATTGCTATGACAGAAATGAGGTACTATTGTGGTAATGTGTTTACAGCTTAGAGGAGAGTGTGCAAATTTGGACTCTGGTGTTCCCACTTTATAAAGTAGGACTGACTTGCACTTCAAAAACAGAATAATTTTTTTCTTCAATTAATTTGTTTCTATACATTTTAATATTTTTGAATATGTTAATATAGTCTTGCCATTTTCCAAACACCTTATCTCATTCTAATGCACTACTAAACTGTACTGCAGAAACAAGTGGTCTGCATCATAGTCATCTCAAGAATATGTATTTTCACTAAGAGTGACTAATTTGGATGAGTAACTTGTGTGATTTGTCCAATAGTTTTAAATGTTTTAAAAATTATTCACTTTATTGAGAAAAGAAAATGATCTGAGGCTTTTTTATACAATTCAGGTCCGAGGACTAGGCTGGAGTATGGACCTTGAGTATGCAACTGTATTTAAAACTTTGACTCACTATGGAGTTTCAAAGTGCAAAGATAAATAGAGGTGAAACACACCTTCATGGCATATTAACTGGGATTCAGTGATGGCACTCAATATTTGAGTCAGTTTATGACTTTAAATCTAGACAGACAATCAATACCATACTAAGAGAGTACAGTATTGTCAGAGAAATCAGATTTTGGATGAGCCATTGTACATAGTCTGCTTTTTCAGATCAGTGTGAAAATCCCATGGTCCTTTTCAAAAGAGTAAGTGATTTTTTTTCTCCCTACACCTAGACTCACATTTATGCCTCAACTGTCATTATTAAACACACATTATGTGGTCATGATCTGTTTGGGGTATCTTGCTGTACGTAAAATGGCTGTTGTTTTCCTACATTATGATAGTGACCACACTTCAAAAGTAAACCACTGGCTGTAAAATGCTTTTGGATGTCCTGAGATTATCAAAGGAAGGTATGGGTACAGCGTGGAGGAATTTACAAGGTGGTTGCCAGAAATGTGATGGTTTTGGATATCGAGGAATTTGTACCTTTGTTCTTCATGGGAACAAACTTTGTTCAGGATGACCAAGACATATCTTTAAAATTATGAATGTTTTTGATGTAGTGGATACAGGGAATATTTCTACTTGTTTGTCAGACCATACTGGAGATATCAATGTAAGATATTCAACAAGAAATCCAGTTGAAATTTAGGAGCTACTTACAACAAAGAATAATGCTCATGTGGGATTTACTATGACAGAACATGGTTGAATGTATTTACGGGCAAGCTAGATGAGCATGAGAGAGAGATGGGAAAACGAGGTTATGATGTTTTTAGACAGGAAAAAAATGGGAAGGTTTTAAGTGGAGCTGAGCAGGTTGGACTGAATGGCCTGTTCCGATACAGGATATTTTATGAAATAAATGCAGATTCATTCTTTTCATTTTAGCTGCTGCAACAAACAATATGGAGAAAAAATCCTTGATCATGCCAGTTTCCAAAAGTTTCAATATTAGAAATGATAATCAATAATTTTTTTCTTTGAAGGAGGCCATTAACTGCTGCTGCAGCAGAACCTCTTAAAGCTCAGTTGAGACTGTTATATTTTTATGGATATGTTTCTGACTGTTCACAACTTAATTTAAACAACCTATGAATTTCCAAGTATTTATTCCATAGTTATCCATGCATTTTGCATATCTAAGCGATTGCCATTCCAATTGCTCGTCGGGTTGAAATGTTAATATTTTGCGATGACTCCTAATTGGGATGTGTTGAAGAATCTTGTCTGAAGTATTATCCCATCTTCTATTTTAAATGCTGCCTGAGTCATTGTGTTGGTCCAGCATTATCTAAATTTATTTTGGATTACGTGCCTCTGTTATGCTTTGGTTAAACTCTGGTATGGTTGTCTAACTTAAAAACAGCTCAGTAACTTGAATCTTATAACTGCCACATTGTATATCAATGTTCTCTTGAACTTGAATGTATCTAAGATTCCAATGTTTCAAATATACTGCCTTAACAAGACCTACTAACATTGTTAAAAAAATTTTTTCTATTTGCAATATTGCTGCGGGTGTCCCAATGCCTTCACGATTCTTTTTGATGATAACTCTTGATCTAGATACATTTTGTTTCTTCGGCATTTACCAATGGAGGCTCAAAGCCTAAACATGTTTTCACTTTTTTGAAGCTGATTCTCTTAGTTCTAACTTGCTGAATGGCCTATTCAATTCGAGAACATTGCTTTAACAGTTCTTGGATTCTTTAAATCCATGCATAATCTCGAAAATATAAGTTCTGTGATGTTCAGAGCATAATTGAACCTGTATTTTAATCATTGAAATGAGTAAACGTGCATGTAAATCCAGCTTGCCTCTGAATTTTGGGGGAACATTGATTTTTCTTTTTTCTGTTCTGTAAAATTTAAACCAGCTGATATTATTTTGAAAGGCATGAACAAAACCCAACTTCTCTGTTGTTTTGTCATAAACAACAGCCTTCAAACTCCTGCTTCTAAATTTTGTCATGTAATGTTTTATATCAAATGCAAGGGACTCATAGGTTTCTTTCTTTCTGAAACCTTTGCAATCTACTTACCAGCTATTATGGGGAGGTAGTGGTAATGTACTAGGACATGGGTTGAAATCCTACTATGGTGGATGGTGAAACTTGATTTTGACAAAAAATCTGGAATTAAAAGCTACCATAATTTCTAATCGCTAATGTCCTTCATGGAAGAAAAAGTGTCTGTCTTACCTGACCTGACCTGCATGTGACCCCATGCCCTTAGCAATGTAGTCAGCTCTTAACTGCACTCTTAAATGGCCTAACAAGTCACTTAGTTTTAGCACACCAGTACAGAGTCAAAGGACTGAAACTAGATAGGTCACCCAAGCACTGGAAATGACAGTAGTGAACACAGACCCTGCAAAGACCTTCCTACCTCAGGGCTTGCGCTATGTTTGGGAGAGCTGTCCCGCAAACTGATTGGGCTGTTGCTCAACATTGTCTGAAATGTATGATTTGGTAGGAATGACTATAACACCACCATTACTATCTTCAATAATGTCCAGACTCACCAGATGCCAGCAATTTTTTGCCCTGGGTGTTCTCAAAATTGTCTTTGATTCTCATTAAGTCTAATGATATCAGGCTGTGGGTAAGGAAGACTCATATTGATTATCACTTGCTGTTTCCTCTGGTTGATGAATCGGTACACTTCTACATTGAAGATAGAGATGCTGAAGATGGAAAGGGTGCAGTATGTACTCTGGGTGGGGATTTCAAAGTCTATCAGCAAGAGTAGCTCAGTATCACCACTAGTGACTGAGCCGGTCAAGTCCTAAAATACATTATTGCTAGACTGGAGCTACAGTAGGTGGTGAGGGAACCATTAAGAGACAAAAATCTACTTGACTGTATGATCCCCAATCTCTCTGTCACAGATGTATCCATCTGAGGCTGCATCGATAGGAGTGACCACCTCCTTCTAGAAATGTAGTCCTGCCTTCACATTGAGATTTGTGGTACTGCCAAAAGGAGCAGACTTTGAACAGATCTGTCATCCAGTCATCAGCAGAGTTGTATTTAGCCACAATCTGCAACCTTGTGGGCCTGTTATTTCCCTCACTCTAATGTCAAACCAGGAAATCAACCCTGGTTCACTGAAGAGTGAAGGAGGGTATGTCAGGACAGACCAGACATACAGGTATCCCCGCTTTTCAAACATTCACTTTATGCAACTTCATGTTTACGAAAGACCTACATTAGTACCTGTTTTTGCGAATCTGAAGATGATTTTTGCTTTTACAAAAAATGGCGATACTCTTTCCCATTTAAATAATGCATCTTCGCTTTACGCCATTTCCGGCTTCTGAAAGGTTTCCTGGGATCACTCTAGTTTCGGATAGTGGGGGCTACTAGTGAAGCTACACACACTTGCATGACAAAAACAAATGCAACATGCAATAGACAGGATTAAGCATTCTCACAACCAATGGATCAGATCTAAACTCTGCAGTCCTGCTACATCCAGTCATGAATGATGGTGGGCAATTAAACCAATCCCCAGCACTGGATGCTGCACAGATATCCCCAATTTCTATGATGAGAGAATGCAGTACATCAGTGCAAAAGAAAAGGCTGAGGTAATTGCATCCATCTGCAAAGCATTTTGAGTGGATGATGCATTTTACCTCTTTCTGTGATTCCCAGCATCACTGTCGACTTCAGCCAACGTGATTTACTCAAGAGACAGCTGAAATCACTGGATACTACAAACATTCCTGACAACATTCCATCATTATTAGCAAAGACTTGTTCTCCATAACTAGCTGCATCTTTAGCCAATCTATTCCAGAAAAGCTGCAACACAGGCATTTATATAATGATGTACAAATTTGCCCAGATATGTACTGTCTACAAAAATCAAGATGAACTTGGCCAATCACCAATATAACGGTCTAGTCTTTATCATTAGTAAAGTGATGAAAAAGATCATCGATATTCCTATCAAGCAGCATTTACAAATGAATGACCTGATCAGTGATGCTCAGTTTGTGAATACCAAAGTTATTTAGCTCATTTACCTCAATATAGCATGGGTTTACATGTGGACTAATGAACTGAGACAACAACTGATTGCCCTGACAGTGTGGTATCAAAGAGTCCTAGCAAAGCTGGAGTCAATGGGAATTGCTGATTGAAGTTATTCCAAGCACAAAAGAAGGTAGTTGTGATTGTTGGAGGTCAGTCATCTTATGGACATGCCTGGAGAAGTTCCTGATGGTAGTGTCCTCATCACAAACATCTTCAACTGCTTCATCAGTACCTTCCTCCATCAGGTGAGAACTAGGATGTTCATTGATGATTGCACAATGTTCAGCACCATTTTTGACACTTCATACTTGTTTGATAGCCAGGCAATGACCATTTTCCAAAGAAAGGATGTAACCATCAACTCTCAACATTCATTGGCATTATCTCTGAATACCCCACTATGACATCTTGGGTTACAAAATAAATAGAAGTAAGTTAGTGAGGTTTCTTTTTGACAGTACATTCCAAACCTGCAACCTCTTCTACCTTAAAAGGCAAGAGCACCTACAAGTTCTCGTCCTCCAAATCTCCAACCATCCTGACTTGGAGCAATATTATGTCTCTTTGCTATTTCGAGTCAAAATTCTGAAATTCTTTTCCTACCAGCAGCATTGTTGGTGTTCCCACACCTCAAAAGCCACAGCAATTGAAGGAGGCAGATTACTGCATCATTAGGGATAGACAATAAACACTGGCTTATCCAGCAATACTCTTACTCCACAAATGGATCACTTTCTAAAAAGCGCTGCACTTTTCATGTATTCAGTTATTTGTGGTTCCGAGTTCCCCTCTGTTTTTGGCTGCCTGACCAATCCTGTATTTGAGCCCTCACCAAACGTTGTATTTATCCCCATCCTGGCCACCTCCAGATACCTAATTCTGTTCCATTGTCAATGGCTTAACCATCAATGTTTGGCTCAGTGTTCACTGACTATTGCTTTTAACAAGTTCACTATTTGCCTCTTCAGCTTTTTACTCCTACTTCATTCCAACTTATGGTTTCTCTTTCAAATTTCTAAAGTATGTTATTGGTACTCAACCTCTTTTGCATCTTCCCTATTGTTGGCTGTTTCAGTATTTTCCATCTATGCTATCACAATAGTTCCAAGTTACTGTAATCATGGTCACCAGTAATGCTGTGTAATTAGATACTACGTCCCCCACTTACTTTGTGTCTGTCTGTGTTGGTTGGGGGAGTGGGTGGCAGTGAAGAGTATATTTGTTTAATACAGTATTTCAGATGCAAGTTTAACTGATCCATCAACCCTGGATTGGAGGAAAGGAGGGTCATTTGGTAAAGTCCACTCTTTTGCTTTCTAGCTTCCCTTTAATTTTCCTATTTTTCAAATGACTATTTAATTCAATTTATAAGAGAATGTATGGACACTTCACTTTGTTGAAATAATTTGAAAATCTACTCATCTCAGTATCATCTTTCTAACATTTGATTATTTCTAGCCTTTGATCTGTGTCCTTTCATCACTGTTTCAAGTGCCCAGCAGAGAAATTCTGTTGTTATCATAATAGGGTTTAGAAACCCACAGGGAAAATCCTAACCACTGTCTGTTTCCATTATGCAGTGTGTTGCCTTGTGTTGAAGAGCTGAAATCTGACTCTGAATCAGAGGAAGATGGTGACTTGGACACTTAGCTAGGAGGCAGTCACATCCCTCAAGTGAAGTATTTTAGATGTGATCCATGGATGAGGACATATTCTAAGTGAGGAGATCCAAATATAGCAATGAAGGAGCCTTGACAAATGCCAAACTGCATTAGGTTTTTGTGGACGAGTCATAGAGTCATAGATATGTATAGCATGGAAACAAACCCTTCAGTCCATCTTGTCCATGCCAACTAGATATCCCAACCCAATCTAGTCCCACCTGCCAGCACCCGGCCCATATCCCTCCAAACCCTTCCTATTCATATACCCATCCAGATGCCTCTTAAATGTTGCAATTGTACCAGCCTCCACCACTTCCTCTGGCAGCTCATACCATACACGTACCACCCTCTGTGTGAAAAAGTTGCCCCTTAGGTCTCTTTTATATCTTTCCTCTCTCACCCTAAACCTATGGCCTCTAGTTCTGGACATCCCCACCCAGGGAAAAGACTTTGTCTATTTATCCTATCCATGCCCCTCCTGATTTTATAAACCTCTATAAGGTCATCCCTCAGCCTCCGATGCTCCAGGGAAAACAGCGCTAGCCTATTCAACATCTCCCTGTAGCTCAAATTCTCCAACCCTGGCAAAATCCTTGTAAGTCTTTTCTGAACCCTTTCAAGTTTCACAACATCTTTCCGATAGGAAGGAGACTAGAATTGCACGCAATATTCCAATAGTGGCCTCACCAATGTCCTGTACCCGCAACATGACCTCCCAACTCCTGTACTCTATACTCTGACCGATAAAAGAAAGCATACCAAACAGCACCTTCACTATCCTATCTATCTGTGACTCCACTTTCAAGGAGCAAAGAACTTGCACTCCAAGATCTCTTTGTTCAGCAACTCTCCCTAGGACCTTGTATAAGTCCTGCTAAGATTTGCTTTCCCAAAATCCATCACCTCACATTTATCTAAATTAAACTCCATCTGCCACTTCTCAGCCCATTGGCCCATCTGATCAAGATCCTGTTGTAATTTGAGATAACCTTCTTCGCTGTCTACTACACATCCAATTTGGTGTCATCTGCTAACTTACTTACTAACCCTCTTATGCTCTCATCCAAATCATTTATATAAATTATGAAAAGTAGTGGACCCAGCACCAATCCTCGTGGCACTCCACTGGTCACAGGCCTCCAGTCTGAAAAACAACCCTCCACCACCATCACTCTCTGTCTTCTACCTTTAAGCTAGTTCTATATCCAAATGACTAGTTCTCCCTGTATTCCATGAGATCTGACTTTGATAACCAGTCTCCCATGGGGAACCTTGACGAACGCCTTATTGAAGTCCATATAGATCACATCCACCATCCTGCTCTCACCAATCCTCTTTGCTACCTCTTCAAAAAATTGAAAGCCATGTTGACTATCCCTAATCAGTCCTTGCCTTTCCAAATACATGTACATCCTGTCCCTCAGGATTCCCTCCAACAATTTGTCCACCATCAACGTTAGGCTCACTGGTCTGTAGTTCCCTGGCTTGTCCTTACCACCTTACTGAAAGAGTGGTACCACGTTAGCCAACCTCCAGTCTTCTGGCACCTCACCTGTGACTATCGATAATACAAATATCTAGCAAGTGGCCCAGCAATCATTTGAGGAGAAAGTGAGGTCTGCAGATGCTGGAGATCAGAGCTGAAAATGTGTTGCTGGAACAGCACAGCAGGTCAGGCAGCATCCAGGGAACAGGAGAATCGACGTTTCGGGCATAAGCTTCTGCCCGAAACGTCGATTCTCCTGTTCCCTGGATTCCTGAAGAAGGGCTTATGCCTGAAACGTCGATTCTCCTGTTCCCTGGATGCTGCCTGACCTGCTGCGCTGTTCCAGCAACACATTTTCAGCCCAGCAATCATTTCCCTAGCTTCTCACAGAGTTCTTGGGTTCACCTGATCAGGTCCTGGGGATTTATCCACTTTTATGTGTTTCAAGAGGTTAAAAGTCAGACAATACCAGGTTATAGTCAAACAGATTAATTTGAAGTCACCAAGCTTTTGGAGCATTGGCCCTTCAAGTAAAATGAGAGAAAAGTTTATAGGCAGAGAGATTTAAAAGATTAGACAAATGGTATGAGTGGAGTATCGGTTGGCCGAATAATAGGTCTCTGCAGGTATTCAAGAGTGTCAGATAGTTTGAATAAAGTGTCAACAGCTGAATAACAAACAAAAGGATGACCTATAATCTGATTGCATGAGGCAGAGAAATAATTAACAAAATATTAAAAAAGATGGTGTGCTGGAGACAAGCCAAATGACCGGAATAACATAATAGATATAAGAGTCTCATGCCAATGGTCGAACCAAAATTACAAGTAGTCCAAAACTATACAAACTAATTATGGTAGAGAGAACACAACAATTTGTCAAGGTGATGGTGTCAAAACAGGACAGTAAGGAAGATTTTACAGATACAAAACAGTGTGGTGGGGTCACGTAACCTAAGATCACAGTTGAGGATGCCTTCATGAGTACGGTACTTAGCTATCAGTTTCTGTTCAGCGATTCTGCATTATTGTATATCTCGGAGGCTGACTTGGTGAATGCTTACCCGAAGATCGGAGGCTGAATGTCCTTGACTATTGAAATGTTCCCCAACTGGGAGGGAACATTTCTGTCTGGTGATTGTTGCATGGTCTGACACATTCTGACACTCGCTGTTGGTCTCCTGTAGAGACCTATTATTCAGCCTGTAGGCAATCTACTTGTATGATCTCTTGATCTCTCTGCCTATCAATTCTGTGCCTGTGTGCTTCTCTCTCACTACACCTGATGAAGAGGCAACACTCCAAAAACTTGTGATTTCAAATAAACCTGTTGGACTATAACCTGTTGTCATCTGACTTCTGATCCTGTCTCCCCCAGTCCAACACCGGCACCTCCACTTTTGTGGATGAGAGCAAGGGATGTAGTGACAATGAGCAAACTAACCACAGCACCAAGGTACTGAGAGTTCTGTTTGGAGGGGTTGCAGAGGGCGCAAAAGGGAAATTATAAGGGAGAATATTGTTAGGAGTATAAATGCTGCCCTCTGCAGCTGAGGATATAAATCCAAAGGGTGTGAAAGTGCCCTTTCGGTTAGAGAGGATTTTGGAGTATGAGGGAAAGAATCCTGTTATTGTGATCAATGTCCATCCCAATGATAATGTAGGTAAGGCTTGGAAAGTGTGTCCGCAAGTTTTGAGAAGATTTATAGCTCAGGTTGAGGTTCTGGGTGTAGGTTTGCTTGCTGAGCTGGAAGGCATTTTCAGAAGTTTCGTCATCATACTAGGTAACATCTTCAGTGACCCTCTGGACGAAGCACTGCTCGTGTTTCCTGCTTTCTGTTTATATGCTTGTTTGGGTTTCCTTGGGTTGGTGACATAATTCCCTGTGGTGATGTCATTTTCAAGGGGTGGTAAATGGGGTCCAAGTCAATGTGCTTGTTGATAGAGTTCCCTTGGAATGCCATGCTTCTAGGAATTCTCGTGCGTACCTCTGTTTGGCTTGTCCTAGGATGGATGTGTTGTCCCAGTCGAGATGGTGTCCTTCCTTATCTGTATGTAAGGACAAGAGTGTGCCCGCTATGGGCATGTAATAAGCTAAGGGCTAAATTGAAAGGCAAAAGATTAAAGGTAAGTCTTTTGAGCAGCTTGACATGAGGTAAATAAATCAGAGACTTGAATGTCTGACTCCAGATTGATGATGGAGCCATGGTTTTCAATTCATAGGGTAACAACTAATCAGCTGTCCCTTGATTTGAGTTTGTTGTTCACTAAGGGATTTTTGTATGACTGAACAGACTATTTCTCAACCCAGAGATCTTTGGCCACATGGGGAAGGACTTTTTAAATTATTCTTTCATGCGATATGGATGTTGGCTAGGTTAGGATATATTGTTCATTTCTAATTATTCGTGAGCAGACTTCTGCAGTCTGTGGTTTCATGCACCCACATAGAAATTAGGAACGGAGCTCCAGGACGTTCATCCAGTGACAGTAAAAGAACGGCAATTAATTTCCAAGTCAGGATATTGTGTGGGTTGGGGGGGAATCTTGCAGGCAATGGCATTCCTTTGTATCTGCTACCATTGTCTTTCTGAGAGGTGTGTAAGAAAGGTAATGTTGCAAGAACCTTGGTGAGACGCTGCAGCGCTTCTTGTAGAGGACACACACTGATCCAGTGAGCATCAGTGTTGGAGGGAAGGTGTATATGTTTGATTTGATCCATTATTACCACATGTACCAAGATACAGTGAAAAGTATTATTTTGTGTGCAAACCGGACAGATCGTATCTTATGTAAATGTATCAGAGTAATAGAACAGAATGCAGAATACAATGTTACAGTAACAGAGAAGTTGTAGACAAAAATCAATTCTAGTATACCAGAGGTCCATTGGTAAGTCTGGTAACAGTGGGAAAGAAGCTGTTGGTGGGTGTTTTTAAACTTTTATATCTTCTGCCCAATGAAAGAGAATGGAAGAGAATATAACAGAGGTGGGAAGGGTCTTAGATTATGTTGGCTACTTTCCTGAGGCAGTGGGAAGAATAGATGGAGTCAATTGAAGGAATACTGGTCTGCGTGATGGACTGGGCTGCATCCACAACTCTCTATAATTTCTTGTGGTCTTGGGTGGAGCGGTTATAGAGAAATACAGCACAGAAACTGATCCTTCAGTCCGACTCGTCTAGACCAACCAGATATCTGAAATTATCTCGTCCCATTTGCCAGCACTTGGCCCATATCCCTCTCACCATTCCTTTTCAAGTACCCATCCAAATGCCTTTTACATGTTGTAATTGTATCAGTCTCCACTACTTCCTCTGGCAGCTCATTCCATATACACATCATCCTTTGCATGAAAACGTTGCCCCTTAGGTCCCTTTTAAATCTTTCCTCTCTCACTCTAAACCTATCCTGTGTAGTTCTGGATTCCCCCCAACACCAGGAAAAAGACCTTGCCTACTTACCCTATCCATGCTTCTCATGAGAGCGGGCCTGGGGAGGGGCTAGAGGTAGAGAGGAATCGATCGAGAGAGGATGGGGACAGAGGGAGGGAGAGTGTCAGAAGGGCAGACAGAGGGAGGGAGGAAGGGGGAGTGAGAGGGACAGGCAGTGAGGCAGGGAAGCGGAGAGAGAGGGGGGCTGATCGAGGGAGGCAGAGAATGTGGGACATAGAGATAGGAAGGGAGACAGGGAGACAGAGGGACAGAGAGACAAATGGAAGGAGGGATAGTGGGACAGACTGAGGGAAGTGGGGAGTAGAGAGGGATGGGAAGGGGGCAGGGGGGTCAGACAGGGTAAGTGGGGGGGGGGATAGAGAGAGACAGAGGTGGGGAGAGAGAAAGGCAGACACAAGGAGAGGAAGAGAGAGGGTTCGACAGTACAAGGGAGGGAGAGAGAAAGGGAGGGACAGACGGAGGGAGAGAGAAGAACAGACAAGGAGTGGAGGGAGAGAGATGGAGGGAGGGGGGTGTTGGGGGGGGGGAGAGAGAGAGAGAGATGGGGACAGACACGGTGAGAGACAGAGACAGAATTCCAGAGGAGAGAAGAGGGATAGACAGACAGGAAAGAAAAACTGGTGGGAGAAAGAGAGAGACAGGGGGAGGATTCCACTCTAATAACTGTTCAGATCTCTGCCCCCTCACTCTCGTGCTCAGACCAAATCTGTCCCAAGGGAGAGTGAGATGGATAGAGAGACACAGGCAGACTGAGACTGAAAAACCCAGCGAGAGAGAACAACGGAATAGAGAGGCACAGGCATACAGAGACTGACCCCAGAGAGAGAAAGAGAGGCATGCAGAGAGAGAACAAAATTTGGAGAGACAGCGAGAGGCAGAGATCTTTACCTCCCAGGGTAAGGAACAGTGCAGGACAGTGTCAGAAAGAGAGAAAAACAGGGATGGATAGAGGGGAGTAGAAAGACCCGATAGAGAGATGGAAGAATAGACGAGGGAGAAAGAAACAGGGACACGGAGTCTGAAAGCCGGAGTGGGGAGAGAGAGGACAGACAGAGACAGAAACAGCCAGGGAGCGAGCCGGAGAGAGTAGGGACAAAGATCCCAGGCAGAGAGACAGCAAAGAAAGGCCAAGGGGAACAGATGGGGAGAGAGATTTTTAAAAAATCCCATGGGGATAGAAAGAGAGAAGAGGGAGAAATCCCATTGAGAACAAGCAAAAGGGCAGAGAGAGAGAGAGAGGGGTAAGAAACGCCGAGAGAGAGAGAGAGAACGGTTAAGGACAGAGAGAGGGGAAGAGACAGAAGGACAGAGAAATTGAGGGAGGGATGAGCAAACAGAGAAATACCATAGAGAGTGAGTGATGGGAGGTGAGAATGTAAATAGAATGATCCTCAGGCAGGAACAGCAAGATCCCATAGGGCAGCAAGAGGGAGAGTAGAAGGTGTGGGGAGAGGTGAATGGAGATGGTTGGATATTGGAAAGACTGAATGATGAAACAGTTCCTTTAAAAACCTGGGGAGGGGTTGAGAGTCAGGGGGAGAGATGCGAGGAGGTGAGTGGGGGGGGGGGAGACGTGAAGGATATGGGGGAGATGGGATTTCTCAAAAGCTGAGAGGAACAGACAGCTGGGAATATGGAGGCAGAAAGAGAGGGGAAGGCAGTGAAATCTGTGGGATCAGACTGTGCAACAGTCCCCTTGTGGTGCAAACCCCAGAGACTGCCCGAGCCTCTCAATTCTTTACCTGTGAATGTGTAATGAACAAGGAGATGGGATGATTTATTATAATACCCCCCCACCCCGTCTGAGGATTCCTCATGGCAGAACGATTTATTTCTTTTTGTCTCTGCATCATCCTGGGTTTCAGCTCCCGAATTAAATTTCCTCAGGGGTGGGAGAGGGGAGAGAACGAGGCAGAAGTGAAATTTATGAAAAATAATTTTTAAAAAAAGCACCAAAAGAATAGCAAGATCTCACTGCTGGCCTGAATCTCCTCAAGCTGACACTTACCCCTAGCAGCACAACCTCTGATATTAAACCCAGAGAACAGAACAGAAAGGTGTCTAAATCTGCCTCAGGAGCATCCCAGTGTTTCTGTTTGATGGGAAGGGAGGAGAGAGATACTCATTCCAGAGGCTGGAATTCAACCCCCCACTCTCCTCGTCTCAGTTGTGTGTCTCCCTCTGTCTATGTCTAAGCTTCAGTCTGTCAGTCCCTCCCATCAGGAGGGAGTCAGAAATTGATCAAATCAAAGCCAAGATATTTTAAAATATGTAAAAGAGAAAAAAAAACAAGAACCCATCACTGCCTGACTTCCAAAAATCTCCCCGATTTATCAGCACTTCCCAGTTGACATACTAAGCTGTGATGCATCTGGATAGGATGCTTTCTATGGTACATTTATGGAAATTGGTAAGAGTCATTGCAGACATGCCAGTTTTGTTGGCCTTCTGAGGAACTGGTTGCTGTGCTTTCTTGATTGTAACATCGACACAGATGGACTAGGACAGGTTGGTGATATTTCCTGCTAGGAACTTGAAGCTCTTGACAATCTCCACTTCAACACCATTGATCCTGACAGGGGTGTGTCCTCCATTTTGCTCCTGAAGTCGATGACCAGCTTCACTTTGCTGACATTGAGAGGCAGATTGTCATCTTAAGCTCTTTATCTCTTTGCTTCCCTGTGGCACCAAAAAGTGGGCTACCTTGTGATGTCAAGCTTCTTGAGTGAGGCTGCATGATTTGCAACAGAGACAGTTGACTTCCAACAACCACAATCACTTTGCTTTTGTACTAGGTATGCCTGTAACCAGTGAAGGGCTTTCCCTCAGTCCCCATTGTTCAGGCTCCTTGAGGCCATGTTTTCTCAGATGCAGCTTTGATGTCACCAGCAGTCGCTCTCCCCTCACCTTGTCATCCAGTTCTTTTGTCCCTATTTGAACAGTGGCTGTCATGATGTCAGGACCTGAATGGCCTTGGTGAAACTGAAACTTCGCATCCGTGAGCAGATTATAGCTGAGCTAATGCTTCTTGATAACATCGTCAACAACATGTTCCATAACTTTGCTTAGTGAGATTCGAGTAATGGTGCACTGACGTTGGGTTGGACTTGCCCTGCTTTTCATGGACAGGACATAGCTGAGCAATTTTCTACCATATTGGGTAGATGTTAGTGGCGTAGTTGTACTGGAACAACATGGCTAGAGGCCAGTTCTCGAGCAGGAGTCTGTAGTACTATTGCTGGAATGTTGTCAGGGCACATAGTCTTTGCAGTACCCAGTGTTTTCAGACATTTCTTTCACCTTTGCCTTATAGTTGATTCAAAACCTGATGTAACTGATGAGCATGTGATTACTATTCTGAATGAAAATCTGCCAACGGTCTCCATAACCCTTTGTTCAGTTTGGGGACCTTTTAGTCATTGCCTGCGTGATCTTGATAAGTTGGTGGTCAGATGGCACAATGGCTGAGGTGACCTTGCCACTACAGCCATCATCTGTCTTTGCAGCCAATAAAATGCATGTTTGGGTAATGATAACCAGAATATATCAGGAAGTTGTAAAGCATGCAAACAGAACAGTATGTGAGGAAATAAGGCCAGATTAAGGAAAAATGCTAAAAAGGCAGAATTGAAGGCGTTTTATCTTGAATGTGTGCAGTATTTGGCATGAGCTGTTTGTAACACAAATAAGAGTAAGTTGGAATGATGTGATAGCTTTCCAACTTGACACTGGGTTATAGTCCAACAGGTTTATTTGAGACCACAAGCTTTCAGAGCCCTACCAGGCAGCTAGTAAGAGAGAATAGCTGTTGGAGAGACATTATTTCAAGGTGATCAAGGCTAGAAACTGGACCTTCAAAGGAATTTGACTCTTTAAAAGGACATGATAAAGGGAGAGGGTGGCTCTGGATGGTCAGCTCAGTCGAGGGAAATGATCTAGTCTGACTCTCTTTTTTTTTTTAATTAGTGCCAATCTCTGCCTTTATCCTAAATTGTATCCACTGCCCTCTTGAAGTAGAGTGCAAGTTTATAGGGACCCTAAAAATAGCTACACTTCAAGGCAAATTATAGATCAAGAAATAATGGGGACTCTCAGAAAAGCATTTCAATAATTATGGATAATTTTGGACTTGAATTTGAATTGAGCTAGTCTTGATCATAGTGTATTCTGAACACTTTCTAAGAGCTATATGATGACAGACCAACCAGGGGACAGGCTATTTTGGATGTAACGTGCAAGCATTAACCATGTTGTAGTAAAGAATCGTCTGGTGATCATAGCATTACTGAATTTCACTTTGTTTGAAACTGAGAAGTGTGGGAATGCTATTAGTGTCTTAAATATAGACCATCGCAAAGCAATGAAGACAAACGTTGGTCAATGTGGCCTGGAAAAAATGTTAAAAAGTAAAATGGTAGCAAACTCATATCAGGCATTAAGGAGGTATTTGATAACGCTCAACAAACCGTATAGAGAAATAATGTATCGATTTGATAAACATGTGGTTAACTAAGGATGCTAAACTCAGTAAGAAAATGAAAGGAGTTTTGTATAATACTGCTGAGATTAGTAGCCCAAAAAAATTGGGAACGTTGCTGGTTTCTGTAAAGGGTGATTATTGAGGAAAAAACAGACAATAAGAGTTTCTGTAAGTTCATATGAAATAGCTAAAGTAAAAGTTGGCCTTTTTAAAAGATGAGACTGGTAATTTAATATTGGGTAACAAGCAATTGACGGAGATTTAGAACAAGTATTCTACATTTATTTTCATTGTAAAAGGTACTAGTAGCATCCCAATAACAGTAGATAAGGGAAGGAGGAACATAAAACAATCACAAGCACTGAAGTAAGCTTCTGGGACTGAAAACTGATGAGTCACCTGGACTTGATGATCTGCATCATAGGTTATGAAAGAAGTGCCTGCAGAGATTTTAAATGCATTGTTGTCATATTCTAAAATTCTCGAGATTCTGGAAATATTCAATGCATTGCAAAATTACAAATGTTAAGAGAAACAGAAAGGAAGTTATTAGTCATTTAGGGGAAATTACTGGGATTTATTCTTTATGGGTGGCAGAACATTCAGAAAATCAAAAAACAGTCCAGAGTAAATGTAGTTTTATGAAAGGAAAATTGTTTGACAAATATGTTATGATGTAATAAGTAAAAGTGAACGAAGGAAGGGACATCACAATCCGTTTTGTATTTGCATTTCCAAAACACATTTAACAAGGTATCATCCTCGAGGCCAAACCGCAAGGCAAGGGCTCATGTTACGAATAATATGTCAATGTGAATGGAAGACTACCTAGAAATTGATGTTTGGGATAAGTAGTTCATTTCCAAGTTGGAAATTATAATTGGTAGAGGCCACATGGAACACTCACACCTCAACTATTTTCAGTCAATATTAATGAGATGAAAGTAGAATATATCATTTGGCTGCAATAAAAGGATGGGAAAGCCAGTTGAGAAGGATGTAAGCTAAGTAAGTGGGCAAAAGTGCATTAGATGGACTTAGTGTGGGGTTATCCATTTGAGTAGGAGAAATAGAAAAACCAAATAAGTGATGGACGACTTCAAAGTTTGTGCGAAGATTTGTAGCTCGGGTGCTCGTTGTTGTGGTTCTGTTCGCCGAGCTGGGAATTTGTGTTGCAGACGTTTCGTCCCCTGTCTAGGTGACATCCTCAGTGCTTGGGAGCCTCCTGTGAAGCGCTTCTGTGATCTTTCCTCCGGCATTTGTAGTGGTTTGAATCTGCCGCTTCTGGTTGTCAGTTCCAGCTGTCTGTTGCAGTGGTCGGTATATTGGGTCCAGATCGATGTGCTTATTGATTGAATCTGTGGATGAGTGCCATGCCTCTAGGAATTCCCTGGCTGTTCTCTGTTTGACATGGCATGGTACTCATCCACAGATTCAATCAATAAGCACATCTATTCTGGACCCAATATACCGACCACTGCAACAGACAGCTGGAACTGACAATCGGAAGCGGCAGAAACAGAAGCAAAGTGCTTGAAGAAACTCAGCAGGTCTGGCAGCATTTGTGGAGAGACAAACACAGTTAATGTTCCAAGTTCAGTCGAACTCCAAAGAATCATACTGGACTCAGATTAACTGGGTCTTTTGACACAAAGGCAAAAGTGAGGACTGCAGATGCTGGAAACCAGAGTTTAGATCAGAGTGGTGCTGGAAAAGCACGGGTCAGGCAGCATCCGAGGAGCAGGACAATCGACGTTTCGGGCAAAAGCCCTTCATCTGAGTCCAGTATGATTCTTTGGAGTTCGACTGAACTTGTAACATTAACTGTGTTTGTCTCTCCACAAATGTTGCCAGACCTGCTGAGTTTCTATAGCATTTTGTATTTTTATTTCAAATTTCTAGCATCTGCAGTACTTAGCTTGTGTTAAAAATGGATGTTCTTGTTAGAAATGTAAAAGACATTGGTGAAACCACACCTAGAGTACCATGAACGATTGAGGTTTCTTCAGTTATGGAGAGATATAACTGCAATGAAGACCATTCAAGCAAGGTATGGTGGGTTGATTTGTGGGATGAGGGTTTTGGTTTCTTTGTTTTTCACAGGATCTGGGCATCTTCGGCCAGGCTGACATTTGGTGTTGATCCCTTGAACTGAATAGCTTGCTAGGCTGTTTCAGAGCACAGTTAAGAGTCAATTACATTGCTGTGTGTCTGGAATCAAATGTGGCAAGACTGGGTAAGGACAGCCGAATTCGTCCCAAAAGGATGTTTGTAAACCAGGTGGACTTTATGACGATGATGACAGTTGTCCTGGTCATTATTTCCTAGGTTAGCTTTATATTCCACATTGTCTTATGTAAGATTGAGCAGGTTTGGCCTTCTCTCACTGGAACTCAGAAGAATGAGGGGTGACCTTATTGAAATATATAAGATCCTGAGGGGGCTGTGCAAATTGTTGAGATTTTTTCACATCATGGGCAAATGTGCATGTAATTATTTGTAAATATATTTGCCAACCAAGATAATGAACAAAAGCTGTCCAATTACTTTTAAAAAAAATGCTTTATTGACTCAAGAAAAAACAAGAATTCAAGAATGAACTGATGAAAGAAGCAAATAGTTGTGCAGGATTTCTAATTTTAAGCTGCAGTTGTATTTAAAGAAGAGATTGATGCAGATTAGTTGGGAGCCTGAAAAGTGGATTTTTATGGATTGGAAATAAGGCTGAAGCATATGCCACAGATAGGATGTGACAAGAATATTGAAGAATTTTGAGGCCAAGATTGGTGTATAAAGGACAGGGAGCCTGTGTAGGTCACCTGACGAAGGGGTGCTACGTGAATAGGACTTGGTACAGGAAAGGATAAACAGTGGGTTTTCAGGCTGTTTGTAGTTTATAAAGGGTGAAAGAACAGCAAAGTGAATAGTGGATGAACCCAAGACTGAAAGTAACACGACAGTCTAAATATCTTGCATTTTATGTGAGTGCTGTTTTGATTTGTACTCTGAAAGCACCCCAAAGTGTTCAGTAGAGAAATAAGTAGATAAGAAAGGCCACAAAGTCAAAGATGCTAGATGTCCGTAGTTTAAAAAGATTGTGGTTTTAAACTTGGTTTTAAGAGGAGTGGAAGGCTGAGATGCTGGTGGCAGAAAGTGCAGTCACTGGTACTGAGGGGAGGCTTATGTATAAGAAGCCACTGTCAAAAGTGGAGAGTTCTTATTTGGTAGATGGTAATTTCAAAGGGTTTTTATTTTGGGGAGATGTGGGGTTTGGTGTCTGTGGTGCTGGAGGCAAAGGAAGAAGCAAGAGAGGGGCCAGATGACAACAGGATTTCAACAAGACTTTCGGCATTTTTGTGAATTGGGGAATTAATATAAGAACGCTGAATGAACAAGCATTAGTACCAGGCTCGGATAAACTGAAGTTTGCACAGCACAGAGGATGTAAGACTGACCAGAGCAGCAATTTGGAATTTTCTATGTGAAATTCAGAGTTGAGAGCTGAAACCAGACATTGTTTTGGAGGTGGAAGAATGTGGTCTTGTGAGAGATATTATGAGAAATTAAGGTTTCAAACTGTTTCTCTTTGCTTCAGTCAGACGTCGGTTTAGAGCCAGTGCCAAGGGCCCAGAGTTTTGTCCTGGTGGCCTAGGATGGCAGCATAAACTTTGCTGATATTGAGTTGGAAAAAGATGTGGCTCATCCATGATGCAGTGTCAAATAAGTATTTTTGACAGCATGATAGCAATGAAGAAATTGGGACAAGCAGTAGCAGAGATTTTGCTATTTCATATGTGTGAAAGTTCTTGCTGAGATTATGGCCAAAAGGATGGCATTTAAGTAAGCATTAGGAGGCAACTTTAGATTCTTCAGAGATCCTAGAAGTGGATGCATAAGGAAGCTGATGAAATGGAAAGCATTATTGAAAATGTGCTTGCTATATTCAGATAAAATGGGAGCATATAACGTAGTCCAGTTGGTAAAGAGAGAGATGTTGGAGTTTGCTGCCAAGCCTATCTACATTTAGTGTTGTGGATCTGATGAGGGAAAACATATATTTAAAGATGTTATCAATGTTAGGTATTGAAATTTATTGGGTGTCCTTGGGCCTAACTTCATGTTTTTTGTTTGAAGATCAAAAGTATGTTTAACTTTGATTTGAATAACAATACTTTTATACTTGGGGTTTATAGGAATTACATTTAGGATTTCAACAAATGTTTTGCTTTACAATCTTGCCACATGCAAAAGGTCAATGTTGCCATTGTCTGTGGCTTTAATTCCTTCCATTTTAAGTTTTAAAAGTAATTTTCCTTTTAAAAGCTTTTGAGGATTCTTTGTTTTGAGTAGGAGATTCTGTATCCTAAAAATCCTCTAAAACAAATAATTCCATCTTCACCCTTTTTGTCTTATAACTTATGCTGTCTCATCGCTAATTCTTGAGCCTTTCATCATTTTGTATAGTCTAAACGATCTCTCCTAACCTTCACTACTGTAATAAAAGGAGTTCCTGTCTCTAATCTCAAAATAACTAAAGCTTTAATCAGAATCTAAAACTAGAAGTGCTGTTATCCCAAGTGTGGTCTATACAGTGATTTCTGTAGATTAAGTATTAAGCCTTCAATTTTGTACTCAATAAGCTTATTTATAAAATGGAATCTTTTTAGCAGCTTAACCAATTTAGCTTGCCAATTTAGAAAACGTTGTATTTCTCTGAACATGAAGTGCTCTTCATGGTTAACCACACATTCAAATTTTGATCAAATGCAAATTTTGTACATCATAGGAAGTAGGATCAGAGCAACGTCTATTTCTATAATGGTATAATCATAATAGTTAATCGAGTCTGATGTTTTGGTTGCTGACCAGAGAACCTGAAAGAAAATGGTCCAAACATTCTAGAAAGATATGCAGTCAAATTTATTCCCACTCTCTTGAGGTTAGCACTGATGATCACTAAACTATTTGTGCCTGATGACACAAGCTAATTATGATTCTGATTAATGAACCAGGTCACATTCAATATAACAGAGCTGTCAAAGTCACATTAGGAGGCACATTGTTGCAAAGTAATATATCCTGTGGGAGTTAATTCATTCTTTCCTTATATTAGCATAGAAATCTACCGGCAGCTTTGTTCTTTTCACTATTACTGATCTCTACATTAAGATGGGAAGGAAGATTAGCACCTAATATTTGAGTATAAATGAATGATGTATAACTTGCCCCTTAATGAGCTACTTGGTATGGTCACTAAATAGGAAATTAGGCCGTGTGGCTAGTTCAGAAGTCTGGCTGTTGGTGATGGTATGAAATGGGTAGCCGTAGTCCTTGCAGAATAACCTACAGACTGTCTTTTTAAACTTTGCCAAAAGTGTCTGACTGTTGACCCAGCTTGAAAAGCAGTGCTGAAGTTTCCATATTCCTATGGGAATTAATGTCTTTGGGAATAGTAATGAGAAACTTGAAAAAGGATTTATAAAGTCTGTGTTTAAATCATAACTTTTGCTCAAGGCCAATTAACTGCAATAATATCTAATGCTTTCCATCTGAGTCTACAAAATGCAAGTTTTAGGGATTGCCAACTGTGAACTTCTGACAGAATTCATTCAAGGGGTAATTAATGTATGGATGTGTGCTCAGGAAGGAGAGTAATTTGTAAGGTTCATTCTGTCTGTAAACTGAGCTTGCTGGACAAATTACTTTGTTAATACTAAATGAGAGTAAGGTTTAACATTATCATCATTGAACCAAACCCCCCAAAACACACACCAAATATTTTTTTTACGGCAGCAGAAAGTTATGACTGATGCCTTTTTAACTAATTGTGTGATTTTTCTGTTTAATGTTAACATTAAGCTCATGAATGGCTATGAACATGTGGCTTTCAAGTGGATCTGTAAATAAAACTCCTCAATATCTTATAACAAAGAAGTTAAACTCTTAAAAAGCTATGGAAGAACCTGACAGGAGCCTAGTGGTCAAAACTTTTCTTGTTGCTACTCCTCAAATCCAGGATGCGTAAACAGACTTGAATAAAGATCTACCATTTTATGCAGCATGAGAAGAGGGTGCTGATTGATTGGGTATTGAGATATATCATTAACATTTACCGATGACCTTAATTCTCAGATCAGGTAGGTAGATTGAATATCAAGGTGTTGCCAGGAGTTGCAACACAGTTTGGTTATCTCTGTGATCCTCCTTTTTTTTCTTTGGAAAAGGTGCAGTGTACGTACAAATTCCTGCATAAAGCAAGGTCTTGAGTATTTATGCATGCAGCTTCTAGCACATACAAATGAATCACAATGTGGGTCTGGATGATGTTCTTAAATTTATTTCCAGTCTAATTCTCGAACAGTCCAGATAATTTGTTTGTCTCTTTATTTTTTTTTATTGGCTTGCAGTCAGAGTCAGTTTGTTTCTTGGGTCCTTGGTTTTGCTTGTTCTGTATTCCTGTATTTCTTGTCCTGTATTCCTGTATTCAGGCTTTTGCCTGAAACATCAATTTTCCTGCCCCTCAGATGCTGCCTGAACTGCTGTGCTTTTCCAGCACCAGTCTAATCCAGAATCTGGTTTCCAGCATCTGCAGTCATTGTTTTTACCCTTGGTTTTGATGAGTGCAAGGGAAAGGTTCAATTTCTAATCTTCTATTATTAATGTTTAAGTTTTGTGCTACTAAATGTTATGGGTAAACTTGAGGATTCCTACTCCTTGTAGATTTGTTTGAAGGCTGTAGTTGTGTTCCAGTCATACTTAAGTTCTGCAGTGAAGTTATTGGCTGAAGAAAGCTTCTCAATGTGATACTACTGTTATGCTCAAGTATTATATAATCCCAGTGACCAATACTCTGTTAAGTATTTGGGAAATATCCTTTGTGACAACTTCCTTTGCACGAGCTGCGAGATTGATAATCTAAATGCTTAGTGTGTGTTCTGTATTGGTTGATGCAACACTGTTTGGTAAACCCAGATTTAAGGTATCATTCACTCTTTGTCATTAACTGCGGCATAAACTTAATTGCTTCCTATAGGAGGAGTTAAATTGGGTATTAAAAATGGATCTATTGCCCTTGTAATAAATATTATCTTCAAAATTTCAAAGAAAATTGTAAATTATGGTAAGGGGTTTATGGCAAGGACTTGAATCTCCTATGATTTCAGGGAGCATTGATAAGATTGAATTAACCGTTTCAAAGATATAATTTATTCTTGTAAAAGCTGAAAGAACTGCGGATGCTGTAAATTAGAAACAAAAACCGAAATTGCTGGGAAAGTTCAGTATCTGTGGAGAGAAATTAGAGTTAACATTTAAAGTTGAGTGACCCTTCCTCAGTTAACTCTGATTTCTCTCCAGAGGTGCTGCTATACCTGCTAAGCTTTACCAGCAATTTCTATCTCTGACTTATATTTATGCCACACAAGTAATTCACAAAGCAAGTAAAGATAGCGGTGTGAATTAAATTCCAGATGAAAAGTGAAGATTAAAATGTGCAATCACGCTGTGGGGTTAACAATATGTTGATATGCTGTGTGAGCTAGATGTTGACTGCTAAAATAAGCAGTCAGTTAGAATCAAATTCTTGCTATTGCCACATACTTAAAAATTATGACGTGATCTCTTTCAAAAGAAAGTTTGCTTCATCCACCCTGGCTTCCATTTCTTTTCTACCGCACACTTCCAAAGGTTAAAGCACAGCCAGACTCATTAAACTAATGTAAATGTAAAATTGCTCACAAGTAGAATACAGTTGTATCGTGTGAATGAATAACTACGGTTACAGAAAGAACTGAGTAAATAATTAAAGCGAAGAATTGTGGATGCTGGAGGTCTGAAACTGACATCTGACACAGATGCTGCCAGACTACTGAGTTTCTACAGTGGTTTCTGTTTTTGTTCTAGAACTTGCAGTGGTAGCTAGTCTAGCAAGAGCTGAAGCAATTAACCTGGAAATCTTTTGAGTTAGTTTAAGTTAAACCAAGAGAAAGCCATGCATGAGGTAAAGAGTTAGCTTTTTTAAAATAGGAAGCAGTTATCCAGACAACATTTCGAGCAAAAGCCCAATGAAGATCACTAAAGATTTTTTAAAAAGTGTGAAGGGCCTGAAGGCTTTCAAAAAATGTAGTTGAGTGCTATAAGGAAGGAAAAGATTTGACTTAGACAAGGTATGTGATTTCCAAACTAAGTAGTAAAGCTTTAAGAGTAATAATCTCTGGATTGTTACCTGAGCCACATGCAAATTGGTTTAGGGTAAACAAGGTTAGAGCAATGAATGTGTGCTTGAAAGACTGGTGTGAGATGTGGGTTCCAGTTCGTGGGGCACTGGCACCAATACTGAGGAATATGCGATCTGTATAGGTGGGATAATCTGTACCCAAGTCATAGTGGAACCAGTATTCATTTGAACTGTGTAACTGGGAATGTAGAATGGGATTTTAACTAAACAGTCAGGGCAAGAGTCCAAATTTGAGAAGTTGTCGTGAATCAGAGGAAGGAATTAATGTGTGAAATGATAATCAGACCATGACAGGAAGGGATCGAGAATGCAGATATAACTGTAAATAACAGATATAATTAGAGATTATTGTTACTCATTCAAGGGAATACAGAGTGTTGCTGCCTAGGCCAACATTTATTGCCCATTCCTAGTTAGGTAGAGGGCAGTTGAGAGCCAACCAGATTGGGGGTCTGGAATGATATGTCAGCCAGACAGACAAGGTAAGATTAGCAATTTCCTCCTCTAAAGGCCATAAGTGAAGCAGATAGTTGTTTTTCCTGAGAATTGATAACAATTTCTTTGTCATAGAGTTGCAAGTTAGCCAGGAAAGACCTAAAGAGAGTTAAGAAGAGCCAGGAGGGGATATGAGAAGTCGTTGGCAGATAGGATCAAGGAAAACCCTAAACGTATATCAATAATGACTAGAGAAAGATTAGGGCCAATCAAGGATAGTAGTGGAAAGTTGTGCACGGTGTCTGATGAGATAGGAGAAGCGCTATGTGAATATTTTTCATCAGTATTCACACTGTGGAAAAAGACAATGTTGTTGAGGAGAATACTGAGATACAGGCTACTAGATTAGATAGAGATTCACAAGGAAGAGTTGTTAGCAATTCTGGAAAGTGTGAAAATAGATAACAACTCCCCTCGGCCAGATGGGATTTATCCTAGGATTCTCTGGGAAGCCAGGGAGGAGATTGCAGAGCCTTTGGCTTTGATCTTTATGTCGTCATTATCTATAGGAATAGTGCCCGAAGATGGAAGATAGCAAATGTCCCTTGTTAGAACATAGAACATAGAACAATACAGCACAGAACAGGCCCTTCGGCCCACGATGTTGTGCCGAACATTTGTCCTAGCTTAAGCACCCATCCGTGTACCTATCCAATTGCTACTTAAAGGTCACCAAAGATTCTGACTCTACCACTCCCACAGGCAGCGCATTCCATGCCCCCACCACTCTGGGTAAAGAACCCACCCCTGACATCTCCCCTATACCTTCCACCCTTCACCTTAAATTTATGTCCCCTTGTAACACTCTGTTGTACCCGGGGAAAAAGTTTCTGACACTCTACTCTATCTATTCCTCTGATCATTTTATAAACCTCTATCAAGTCACCCCTCATCCTTCGCCGTTCCAACGAGAAAAGGCCTAGCACTCTCAACCTATCCTCGTACGACCTATTCTCCATTCCAGGCAACATCCTGGTAAATCTTCTCTGCACCCTCTCCAAAGCTTCCACATCTTTCCTAAAGTGAGGCGACCAGAACTGCACACAGTACTCCAAATGTGGCCTAACCAAAGTCCTGTACAGTTGTAACATCACTTCACGACTCTTGAATTCAATCCCTCTGCTAATGAACGCTAATATACCATAGGCCTTCTTACAAGCTCTATCCACCTGAGTGGCAACTTTCAAAGACCTATGAACATAGACCCCAAGATCCCTCTGTTCCTCCACCTCACTAAGAACCCTACCATTAACCCTGTATTCCACATTCTTATTTGTCTTTCCAAAATGGACAACCTCACACTTGGCAGGGTTGAACTCCATCTGCCACTCCTCAGCCCAGCTCTGCATCATATCTAAGTGCCTTTGCAGCCGACAAGAGCCCTCCTCACTATCCACAACTCCACCAATCTTCGTATCATCTGCAAATTTACTGACCCACCCTTCGACTCCCTCATCCAAGTCATTAATAAAAATTATAAACAGCAGAGGACCCAGAACTGATCACTGCGGAACTCCACTTGTAACTGGGCTCCAGGCTGAATATTTACCATCTACCACCACTCTCTGACTTCGACCGGTTAGCCAGTTTTCTATCCAATTGGCCAAATTTCCCTCTATCCCATGCCTCCTGACTTTCCGTAATAAGCCTACCATAGGGAACCTTATCAAATGCCTTACTAAAATCCATGTATACTACATCCACTGCTCTACCCTCATCCACATGCTTGGTCACCTCCTCAAAGAATTCAATCAGACTTGTAAGGCAAGAACTACCCTTCACAAATCTGTGCTGGCTGTCCCTAATCAAGCAGTGTCTTTCCAGATACTCATAAATCCTATCTCTCAGTACCCTTTCCATTACTTCATTGTTCAAGAAGGGTAGTAGAGACTATCCTGGTAATTGTAGACCAGTGAGCCTTACTTTGCTTGTGGGTAAAGTGTTGGAAAAGGTTAACAGAGATAGGATTTATAATCATCTAGAGAGGAATAAGTTGATTAGGGGTAGTCAACATGGTTTTGTGAAGGGTAGGTCATGCCTCACAAACCTTATTGGGTTCTTTGAGATGGTGACCAAACAGATGGATGAGGGTAGAGCAGTTGATGTGTCTATATAGATTTCAATAAGCCGTTTGAAAAGGTTACCCACATTACGCTATTGCACAAAACATGGAGGTGTGGGATTGAGGGTGATTTAGCGGTTTGGATCAGAAATTGGCTAACTGTAAGAAGATGGAGGGTGGTGGTTGATAGGAAATGTTCATCCTGGAGTTCAGTTACCGTGGTGTACTGCAAGGATCTGTTTTGGGGCCATTGCTATTTTCATTTTTAGAAATGACCTTGCGAGGGTGTAGAAGGATGGGTTAGTAGATTTATGGATGATACTAAGGTTAGTGGAATTGTGGATAGTGATGAAGAATGTTGCAGGTTACAGAGGGCTGAGAGGTAGCAAATGGAGTTTAATGTGGAAAAGTGTGAGGTGACTTTTTAAGTGTGTACAAGAAAATTTTCTGATGCAGTATGTGGATATACCGACAAAGAAGATGCAAAACTTGACCTACTTTTGGGAAATAAGGCAGGGCAGGTGACTGAGGTGTCTGTGGGGGAGCACTTGGGGGCCAGTGACCATAATTCTATTAAATTTAAAATAGTGATGGAAAAGGATAGACCAGATCTAAAAGTTGAAGTTCTAAATTGGAGAAAAGCCAATTTTGACGGTATTGGGCAAGAAGTTTCAAAAGCTGATTGGGGGCAGATGTTCGCAGGTAAAGGGTGGCTGGAAAATGAGAAGCCATCAAAACTGAGGTAATGAGAGTCCACAGACAGTATATTCTTGTTAGGGTGAAAGGAAAGGCTGGTAGATATAGGGAATGCTGGATGACTAAAGAAGTTGAGGGTTGGGTTAAGGAGGAGGAGGAAGCATATGTCAGGTATAGACAAGTTAGATCGAGTGAATCCTTAGAGTATAAAGGATAAAGTATAAGTACGAGTATACTTAAGAAGGAAATCAGGAGGGCAAAAAGGGGACGTGAGATAGCTTTGGCAAATAGAATTAAGGAGAAGGTTTTTACAAATATATCAAGAACAAAAGGGTAACAGAGAGCGAATAGGGCTCCTCAAAAATGAACAAGGTGGCCTTTGTGTGGAGCAGCAGGAGATGAGATATTAAACAAATGCTTTGCATCAGTATTTACTGTGGAGAAGGACATGAAAGATATAGAATGTAGGGAAGTAGATGGTGACATCTTGAAAAATGTCCATATTACAGAGGAGGAAGTGTTGGAACGGTTAAAGGTGGATAAATCCCCAGGACCTTTATTCAGGTGTATTCAAGAACTCTGTGGGAAGCTAAGGAAGTGATTGCTGGGACCCTTGCTGAGATATTTGATTCGCCGATAGTCACAGGTGAGGTGCGAGAAGATTGGAAGTTGGATAACGTGGTGCCACTCTTTCAGTAAGGTGGTAAGGACAAGCCAGGGAACTATAGATCGGTGGAGCCTGACCTCGGTGATGGACAAGTTGTTGGAGGGAATCCTGAGGGACAGGGTGTACATGTATTTGGAAAGGCAAGGACAGATGAGGGATAGTCAACATGGTTTTGTGCATGGGAAATCATGTCTTACAAACTTGATTGAATTTTTTGAAGTAACAAAGAGGATTGACGATGGCAGAGCGGTAGATGTGATCTATATGGACTTCAGTAAGGCATTTGACAAGGTTCCCCATGAGAAACTGGTTAGCAAGGTTACGTCTTGTGGAATACAGGAAGAACTAGCCATTTGGATATAGAACTGGCTCGAAGGTAGAAGACTGGCTGGTGCTGGAGGGTTGTTTTTCAGACTGGAGGCCTATGACCAGTGGAGTGCCGCAAGGATCAGTGCTGGGTCCACTTGGTTTCATCAATTACATAAATGATTTGGATGTGAGCATAAGAGGTACAGTTAGTAAGTTTGCAGATGACACCAAAATTGGAGGTACAGTGGACAGCGAAGAAGATTACATCAGATTACAACAGGATCTTGACCAGATGGACCAATGGGCTGCGGAGTGGCAGATGGAGTTTAATTTAGATAAATGTGAGGTGCTGCATTTTGGGAAAACAAATCTTAGCAGGACTTATACAATGAATGGTCAGGTCCTAGGGAGTGTTCCTGAACAAAGTGACCTTGGAGTGCAGGTTCATAACTCCTTGAAAGTGGAGTCGCAGGTAGATAAGATAAAGCACTTGGTATGCTTTCCTTTATTAGTCAGAGCATTGAGTACAGGAAGTGGCAGGTCATGTTGCAGCTGTACAGGACATACGTTAGGCTACTGTTAGAATATTGCATGCAATTCTGGTCTCCTTACTATCGAAAGGATGTTGTGAAATTTGAAAGGGTTCAGAAAAGATTTACAAGGATGGTGCCAGGGTTGGAGGATTTAAGCTATAGGGAGAGGTCGAATAGGTTAGGGCTGTTTTCTCTGGAGCATTGGAGGCAGAAGGGTGACCTTTATACAGGTTTACAAAATCATGAGGGCATGGATAGGATAAATAGACAAAGTCTTTTCCCTGGGAACTGGAAGGCATAGGAAGTAGGTTTCCTTGCTGAGCTGGAAGGTTCACTTTCAGATGTTTTGTCACCGTACAAGGTAACATCTTTCAGTGAGCCTCCGGACGAAGCACTGCTGATGATTCCTGCTTTTTATTTATATGTTTGTGTTTCTTTGGGTTGATTGTCATTTTCTGTGGTGACATCATTTCCTACGGTGATTTCTTGTTTTTCTCCGGGGATGGTAAAAGAGATCTGAGTCAATGTGTTTGTTGATAGAGTTCAGGTTGAAATATCATGCTTCTATGAATTCCTGTGCAAAAAACAAACAAACATATAAATAGAAAGCAGGAAGCACCAGCAGTGCTTCATTTGGAGGCTCACTGAAGATGTTACCCTAGTATGGTGAGGAAACATCTGAAAATGAATCTTCCAGCTCACCTACATCCAGCGAGCAGACCTACATCCAGAAACTCAACCTGAGCTACAAATCTTCTCAAAACTCACTGGAGAGCATAGATTTAGGGTGAGAGGGGAAAGATATAAAAGAGACGTAAGGCGCAGTTTTTTTCACAGAGGGTAGTATGTGTACGTAATGAGCTGCCAGAGAAAGTGGTGGAGACTGGTACAATTACAACATTTAAAAGGCATCTGGATGGGTATATGAATAGGAAGGGATTGGAGGGATATGGGTCAAGTGCTGGCAGGTGGGACTAGATTGGATTGCGATATTTGGATGGCATGGGTGAGTTGGACAGATGGGTCTGTTTCCATGCTATACATCTCTGTGACTCTGAGGGCATAGATGGATGGGTTAGTAAATTTGCAGATGACGATAGGTCAGTAGAGTTAAGGATAGCGCTGAAGGATATTACAAGTTACAGAGGGACATAGATAAGCTATAGAACTGGGCTAAGAGGTGGCAAATGGAATTTAATGTGGAAAAGTGTGAAGTGATTCACTTTGGAAGGAATAAAAAGGAGTACTGGGCTAATGGTAAGATTCTTAGTAGTGTAGATGAGCAGAAAGATCTAGGTGTCCATGTACATATGTCCCTGAACGTTGCCACCCAGTTTGATAGGGTTGTTAAGGTGTGTTAGCTTTTATTGGTAGAGGGATTGAGTTTCGGAGCCATGAGGTCATGCAACAGCTGTACAAAACTCTGGTGCAGCCGCACATGGAGTATTGCGTACAGTTCTGATCACAGCATTATCAGAAGGATGTGGAATCTTTGGAAAGGGTTCAGAGGAGATTTACAAGAATATTGCCTGGTATGGAGGGAAGGCCTTACAAGGAAAGGCTGAGGGATTTGAGGTGGTTTTCATTAGAGAGAAGAAGTTTGAGAGGTGACTTGAGACATACAAGATAACCAGAGGGTTCGATAAGGTAGAGAATGAGAGCTTTTTTCTTCCGATGGAGATGGCTAGCACGAGGGGACAAAGCTTTAAATTGAGGGGTGATAGATATAGGACAGATGTCAGAGGTAGTTTCGTTACTCATTGTAGTAGGGGTGTGGAACATACTGCCTGCAACAGTAGTAGACTCACCAACTTTAAGGCCATTTAAATGATCATTGAATAAACATATGGATGAAAATGGGATAGATATGCTTCAGATGGGTCAGCACAACAATGAGGGCCAGAGGGCTTCTAATGCGCTGTAATGTTCTATGTCATCCATGATTAATCTTTTGGATTAATTCCATTTCTTTATTGAATTAAAATTCCATAATTTGCCATGGTGGGATTTGAGCACAATATTACCTGGGTCTCTGGTTTAGTAGTATCGTGATAATACCACTACAGAAGCAAGTGTGATGAAATCTGGGAACTTTCAGGGGTATGTGATTTTTCCAAGGACCAGACAGGAAGAAAAATATCATGGGGCAAGATGGAATACGTACATTACCAAGAAATGATCTTCAATTGGAGTATTTTAATCCATGAGAGGAGAGGAGGTAAGAAATAGATAAGGAAAGACAACACTAGTTATACAGTAGGGCAGAGAATAAATCAAGAGGCAATGAGAGCATGTAACAAAGCCACTGCATTCATTAGGGTGACCTTAATCTTAATGTAAATTGGGATAGTCAGATTGGTAGAAGTCGTCAGAAGGAAGCATGTCTGAATGTAGCCCAAATCATTTGATTCACCCGGGCAACTGGTCCCAGCACGGTTCAGCACACCCTCCACACCTGCTCCCTTTTACCGCAGTGCCAGTACCCCATGAACAGAAATCCATTCTACACACACCAATCTTTGAGCCACTCATTTAATTCCTTGACTTTATTTATTCTATGCCAATTTGGTCATGATTTCGGTAGTAATTAATACCTTGGCGGTTCTGCTTTTTAATTTGAACTCCTGACTGTTCAAAGTCTTTCAGCAAAATCTCCTTTCTAGTCCTACCAAAAATATTCTGAAAATTGAACTTCAAATTTTGTGGTTGGTACTAATGTGGATGCCGACAACTAGATTCTCCCTCCTCCCCCTCCTAGGCCAATCCCAAGGAGATGTCCCTTGTCCTGGAATTGGACAGGCAGCACAACCTTTGGAGCTCCTGCTCAAAGCTGTAGAGAACAGTATTTATCCCCCTAATTATATTGACCCTAACCCGCATTCCTCTATTTTCTCCACTTGAATGGCTCCTTCTACCAAGTGGCTGTGGTTAGTTTGTTCATTCTCCCTGCACACCCCACTCTTGACTGCATTGCTTGGAAGAACTTTGTAGCTGTTGGACACCTGCAAGGGCTGAGGATCCTCAATTTTAAACCCTACAGTCCTCTTACCTCCCTTACCTGCAGTTAATGCCCTCCTTTCCCTGATCATGAACTGATTCTGAAATACCTCACTTCAGGCTAGCAATGCCTCCATGGAGCAGAGTAAAGTTCACTGAGGTGGTGCAATGTCTGCAGCTCAAAGTCCAGCTCCTTAGATTCAAAGTTCCTCGAGCTTCAGACACTTGCTATAAATATGGAGAGAAATCAGAGTTAACATTTTGGGTTCAGAACAGAAGAAAGGTCACTGGACTCAATATTAACTCTGATTTCTTGCCACAGATGCTGCTAGACCTGAGATTTTCCAACAATTTCTGTTTTTGTTTCAGATTTCCAGCACCCACAATTGTTTTGTTTTTTTTTCTTACTATAGATATGTTTGTTCGGGATCACATTAATGTGCAGCAACTTCCACAAGTTGCAGGATAGTGCAGCATTTTTGTTTAACTCTCAAATATTTGAAGTTCAATTTTCAGAATATTTCACGTACGTTAATTTTTGTTTAGATCTGGGACTTTTGCAGTTGAAGATGATAGCGTATTGCTTGTTTAACATGTTTTTATATGTATGTATGGAACATGAAGTCATAACTCTATCAGCACTTGCAGGCGGACATAAAAATTCTATTTTAGAAAGAGCGGACTTCTTCCTGATTTATCCCTGAACTAATGTTTTATTGCTTAATTAAATCATCTAGTTTTCTCATTGGTGTTTTTGAACCTTGCTATGCATAACTTAGGCCATTGAACATTATAGTAGTATTTACATCTCAAAAGTGTTTAATTGTGGAGTGCTTTAGGATATCCTGTGGTTGTGACAGGTGCCATAGAAAGTTTTATAGCCCAGAAGGAGACCATTGTGCCTATGTGCCTATACTGGCTCTGCACAGAGCAAACTAGACTGTCCCAGTGCAGACCTGCACCTGCTTTAAATCTGTCCATCTCACCCAAATTTAGTATCATCTTAACAATTGGACCAACTTGCATTTCTCATTCTAGATTACTAATGCTGCCATTACTCCTAGAATTAGTTCCCGCTGGATCTTTTGAAATATTCCCTGATGTGACAGCTTGGCTCAGTGGGGTATCATTCATCTTTGTCTGACTTCTACAGCCTTTTCCTTATCCAGGTGCTCTTGGAGAAGGAGTGCATGGTTTGCACTGGTATGAGTGGGTCTGCCTGCTTGCAGTGGACAACATATATTGTTGAAATATGAAGTAGAGTTGCACAGTAGATAATTTTATTTTTATAACTGAATATAACAAGAATATCAATGTTGATCTTAACTGTATTTATCATTATTTTACCATGTGGTGGTCTTGTAAATCATATAAAAAACACTTTTGAAGTAATTATACCATTCCGTGTGCCCTATATGTGGCAATGAAAAAGTTGCAACAGTTTAGCTGGTTTTGAGCAATTATTGTTTTGGAATCTGAAAGGTGATGGTGAGGCTCAACATTGAAGGTTCACTGGACCTGAAATGTTAACTCTACTTTCTCTCCACAAACGCTGCCAAACTGATGAGCTGAAATGTGCATCAGCCATGATTGAATGGCGGAGTGGACTCGATGGGCCGAATGGCCTTACTTCCACTCCTATGTCTTATGGTCTTATGGTTGAGTTTCTCCAGAAATTTGTTTTTGTTGGGCTCAGCAATCATTTTATAGCTTCTTTTAAAACACTAAGAAAAACATGTATTTTGGTTATATTGACAGTAGCAATCTGGTCTTTTAAAAGCAAATGAAAACTTGAGTTACATATGATTTGGAGATGCCAGTGTTGGACTGGGGTGTGCAAAGTTAAAAATCACACAACACCAGGTTATAGTCCAACAGGTTTAGTTGGAAACACTAGCTTTCAAAGTGCAGTTCCTTCATCAGGTGGTTGTGGAGTCGACAACCACCTGATGAAGGAGCAGCACTCCGAAAGCTAGTGTTTCCAATTAAATCTGTTGGACTATAACCTGATGTTGTGATTTTTTAACGGACTTGCATATGTTTTGGTTGATAGCTTTGCCAGAATATGCTATTGTACCTACAGCTAAAGAACCAATATTGCTTTTTGATTTGAAGATTTGAATTTCAATTTGGAATGTAGAGTTGAATCACCTCATTTAAATTGTGTAGTTGAAAAGTAGTACATTTTGAGGGTTGCTTACTGAACCAGAATACTGGGCATGCTGGAAACCTGAAATAAAAACCAAGTGCTTGAATATCCTGAAAATCTGTCAGCACCTGTGAAGGGAGCAACAGACTTTGTGTTTGAGTTGATTACCTTTCGGCAGAACAGTTAAAAATTTCAAGTGTAGCAAGCTTTATGAAAGTGCAGAGATGTTTTGGGGAATAAGAAAAATAAATATATGATTAGACCATCAGATTTTGGAGCAGAGATAGGCCATTTGGTCTATTGAATCTGCTTTGCCATTCTCTGAGATCATGTCTGATCTCATTGTCCTCAATTCCACTTTACTGCATTTTCCCGATAGCCCTTGATTCTTTTGCCAATTAAAATCAGATTATCCGAGTGCTGACTGTATGACTCTATGAACATACTTAATGGCCCAACCTCAAACGTCTCTTCCACAGATTCACTACCAACTGAGGAGATATTGTTGCTTATCTCTAAATGTGCAACCCTTTAAGGGATTATTCCCTCTGGCCCTAGCCTTTCTCCAAGGGAAAACAACTTCTCAGGATCTACCCTATTAACTTCCCTAAGAATCTTTCGTGATTCTATAAAGTTACTTCTCATTCTTCATAACTCCCATGAGTACAAGCCCAACCTACTCAACCTTTCCTCATAAAGTCTGTCCATACCTAGGATCAACCAGGGTACCCTTTCTTTCTGTGCTGCATCCAATGCTAAATAGCTTTGGTTAGATAAAGGGCCCAAGTATTTCAGGTGTGATCTGAACCAGCGACATTGGGAGAAAATAGTGATTATAGTTTCAAGTAAGGATGGTGTGTTATGGTTCCTTTGCTTCCAAGGGAAAGGATGATTGAGAAATTGACTGGGTGTCATAGAGGAACCAGTGATTGTGGAATGATGGGAATATTAATCGACTCCTGGTCCTTCCAGCCTGGCAAGTCTGCTCTGCTATTTAGTACATCTGGTTGAACACTTCAACATGAACAGCTTTCCCATAACCCATTATACCATTGCTAAACAGCAATCTATCATTCTCTACCTTAAACATACTGAAACATTGGACTTTCTTAGTCCCGTCTGATGGAGAATTTCAAAGGTTTATGACTTGGAGTTTTGTTTTTAAGTTATCCTCCTCTCTTTATTTGAAATTATGCTTCCTGGTTCTAGACTCCCTGGTCTGGCGAAACATCTGCCTGCATCTATCCTACCTATCCCTTTTAATTTCTTATCTATTTATTCTTTAAAATTTGAAAGAATGCAGGTTGAGTTTGCCAACTCTGTTCATAGGACATAGAAACTAGGAGCAGGAATATGTCATTTGACTCTTCAAATCTGCTCTACCAATGAATATGATCATGGCTGATCCTCTATCTCAATGCCATATTCTCACTTTCTCTCCATACATACCCTTGATGCTTTTAAAATATAACAATATATCTGTCAGTGACTCCACGATCTCTTGTGGTAGAATTCCATAAGATCGCTACACATTTAGTGAAGACATTTTTCCTAATCTCAGTCCTAGATGGTCTAACCTGTACCTTGAGACAGTGTCCCATGGTTCTAGTCTCTCCCAACCAGGAAAACATTCTCCCTGCCTCTGGTCTGTTCAGCCCTATTAAAATTCTATATGTTTCAATCCAATCGCCTCTTGTCCTTCTACATTCTAGTGAATACAGGCATAGTTGAGCCAATCTGTCCTCTTAAGACAGTGCTACCATCCCTTATTCCAACATTCCCAAGAATTGATCTGGTAAACCAGTATTGCCGTCCTTTTATGGCAATAATATTTTTTGGCACACTACATATACTACTCCATGTGCAGTCTAACAGATCTTGTGCAATTGAAGCGAGATGTCACTATTTGTGTACTCAAGTCTTCTTACAATAAAGGCTAACATGCAATTTGCCTTGATTAATAGATCGTCGCACCTACCTGTTAGTTTTCAAGGTCCCTTTGTGTGTCTGCACCTTTCAACTCTGAACATCTATTCCTCCTACCAAAGTGGATAACCTCACATTCTTTCCATATTATATTCCATCTGCCATATTACTGCCTACTCACTAAGTCTGTTCAAATCCTCCTAAAGTTGCTTTTCATTCGCAGGATGTTCTTGCTTAGCTTTGTACCATCTGCAAATTTGGAAATGTTACGTTTGGTTCCCACGACCAAAACAGCTGAGTCTCGAGCACTAACCTCTGTGGTGCACCTATAGTCCCAGCCTGGCAATGTGCAACTGACCTATTTATTCCTTTTGATTTCTGCAAGTTAGCCAATCCTTACTCCATGCCAGTATGTTACCACCTACCCCTTGTGCTTTAGTTTTGCTAACCTACCATCTGTAGGGATCATATCAAAAGCCTTATGAAAATCCAAGTATATTATGTCCACCAAGGTGACAGTGGGAAAGCCTTTCATTATTTTACAGAGGGGAAAAATAGTAAAATATACAGGTGATAACATAATCATGCATTCAAGTGTCCTTTTATTTATCTGATACTTTACAATAGATTCTCGTGTTTTCTTTCTTATTCCTTTCTTAAGTAGTTGTGGTGACATTTGCTGGTTTCCAATCTATAGAAATAAATTCACAATCTCTGTAATTTTGGAAGATGATCACTAAACATCAACTGTCTCTGTGTCCACCTCCTTCAACACTCTAGGGTGAGGAATATCAGGTCTCAGGATCTTATCAGCTTTCAATCCCACGTGTCTGCGTGGCTTTTCTCTGGGTGCTTCGGTTTCCTCCCACACTCCAAAGATGTGCAGGTTAGGTGAATTGGCCATGCTAAATTGCCCATAGTGTTTGATGCATTAGTCAGAGGGAAATGGGTCTGGGTGGGTTACTCTTTGGACTTGTTGGGTCGAAGGGCCTGTTTCCACATCGTAGGGACTCTAATCTAATCTTCCCACATTACAAAAAAGTAAAAGTGAAACCATTTCACTCTTGCTAATGTCCTTAAATTCTTGGACAATTGGACCTCTAATTCTGGGAGATTTTTTGTCATCCTTTTGTGAAAGCAGACACAAAGTAATCATTTAGCTTCTCTGCTTTTTCCCCATTATAAATTCTCCTGATTCTGTTAATAAAGGATTGGTGTTCATCTTAGCCAAATCTTTTCTTTCCACATAAGAAGCTTTTACAGTTCAATTTTTAATTTGCTTGTTTGCTTTCATATTATAATTTCTGTTTCCTTATTAGTTTTTTTGTTTACCTTTGCTGTATTCTAAAATGTCTCTCCTTAGATTTACTATTACTTCTGATAAACTTGAACTTCTTTAAAAGATCTGATAATATCCTTTGATCTGTTGGCATCTACTGACCTTTTGAGATTTTGCACATTTTGAAGGAATGTTTAATTTTTCAACTTATTCATGGGAAGTGGGCATCGGTGACAGCATTGCATTTATTCCCCATCCTTAGTTGCACTTGAGCAGATAATGGTGAGCTGTCTTCTTGAGCTGCTGCTGTCTATTTGGAATTAGTAGATCCACAGTGACTTACAGAAACCAGTTCGAAGATTTTTGAGCCAGCAACATTGAAAGAAAATGGTGTATTTCTAAGTCAGAATGGTGAGTTGGTTTGGAAGGAAACTTTGCAAGTGGTGTGTTCCCATTTATCTGCTGCCCTTGTCCTCTAGTTGGTAGAGGTCATGAGTTTGGAAAGTGCTGTCTAAGGAATTTCAAGAAGGGTGATATTTGATATTGCTGCCAAGTACCATTTACTGAATGACAATAAATTGTAGGTGTAATTAAGCACTGCTGGTCCAACTGTGCTTGTTTTGGCTCTTTAGTTAACTGTTTCTTTGCTTAATGCCTCAATTGTTCAAAAACAATTCTGACTGCATATGAATATTTTTACAGTTTAAAATTTATGCAGGTTACTGCTTTGAATTATAACATAAAAATTAAAAAATAGAGTGCCTACAAAACACGGCAGCTCCATTCCACCTCTGGTACGTATGCAAAGGTTGATTTGAGGTTGAGAAGATAAATTGTGCTTTACGTTACAGCCCTCAATAACAAATTAAGATTTGGAAAAGTTTCTTCTACAATCACTTTTATATGCATTTTAATTCTGTTTTTTCTTGAATTTAAAGAATAAACAGAGCCATGATCTTTATTAGAAACAAATCTTTGCGAAACATATTTGTGCCATTTCTGCCACTCCCACTCTCCCCAGTCTCAACATTCTGTTAAGCCATCTTCATCTGATTACCTCAGCCTATTTCTTAAAATGCTATATTTCCTACTAACTGTAATACTCTCATTCTGAAATGCATCAAATCACCATCTGTGATCATTGTATTGAGTGCATAGTGCATCACCATTACAGTTTCGTATGAATGGTTGCCAGCTCTCCCCTAAGCCATTTGACTTCACTTGTGTGAATGCAGAATACAGGGTTAAAGGCAGGATTCTTGGCAGTCTGGAGGAACAGAGGGTTCTTGGGATTCATGTCCATAGATCCCTCAAAGTTGCCACCCAGGCTGATAGGGTTGTTAAGAAGGCATTTGGTGTGTTGGCGTTTATTAACAGGGTTTGAAATTAAGAGCAGTGAGGTTATGCTGCAGCTCTATAGAGTCCTGGTTAGACCACACTTGGAATATTGTGTTCAGTTCTGGTTGCCTCATTATAGGAAAGATGCGAAAGCTTTGGAGATGGTGCAGAGGACATTTACCAGGATGCTGCCTGGACTGGAGGGCATGTCTTATGAAGAAACGTTGAGGGAGCTAGGGCTTTTCTCATTGGAGCAAAGGAGGAAGAGAGGTGACTTGATAGAGTTGTACAAGATGTTGAGAAGCATAGAGTGGAAAGCCAGAGTCTTTTTCAAATGGGAGAACGTCTGTCACGAGGGGGCATAATTTTAAGGTGATTGGAGGAAGGTTTAGGGGAGATAGGTACTTTACTCAGAGAGTGGTGGGTGAATGGAATGCACTGCCAGCAGTGGTAGTAAAGTCAGGTACATTAGGGACATTTAAGTAACTCTTGGATAGGCACATGGAAGTTAGTAAAATGAAGGGAATGTAGGTTAGTTTGATCTTCGAGTAGGATCGAAATCAGGCACAACATCGAGGGCCGAAGGACCTGTACTGTGTTGTACTGTTCTATGTAACCATCTCTCTTCTCAACCAAGTTAATTATTTTGTCCTATCCTGAAATGCTAATTGTTTGCTGGACTCCTCATTTTGTTTTTGGATTTTTACAAGACCTTTTTTCACTGCAGATAAAACAAGCTTTTTGCCAGTTATGATGGTTTAGGATATACTCCTATGCAAGTGGACCGAAACTAATGAAGATTTAATAACATTTGTTCTTTGGTTTAAGATGAGCAATGTTATCAAGTCACACTACACTTGACCATTTGGAGAACGATCTCATTCCATACCAGGTTGAAGGGAATCAATTGCAGTGTAGCAGGATCATATAGTTGTCAGAAAAAGGTTATGGCTGAGCTGGATGGGTTGAAATGGCTTTGTATTTGAGGTTAAGGGTGGAGTTTAACTCTCTGTCTGCCTGAGAAAATGTCTTCAAAGAAGGTTAATTACTTTGTTTGAGATTTACTATAAATGTCCAGAACATTTTTTTTCAAGGATTCCTCAAAGTAACAATGAGGTAATGGAATAACTTTACCACTAATTGCATTATGAATAAAGCAAAGGATCAGCTGATAACTTTTGTTTAGATGTTGTCTTCTAATTACTTCCCAGGCTGTTAATCAGGAATGAGAAAATGGAAAGGCCAATATTGTGATTTTTAAGAATAATCTTTAAGACCTAGGTTATTTTCTAATCAACCTGTTCAGCATAGTTGTTAGGTGCCTCTAGAGCAGGTTGGACTTGAACCCAGGCCACCTGGCTCAGCTAGGGTTTATTCTGCTTCTACATTTTGTGATCTTAAATGCTGAGTGCATTGAGTTAGAACATAGATCAGGCATGATCTTATTGTAGAACAGCCTCAAGGGGCTGAATGACCATGGCTGGCTGTTCCTTTGCCCTTATTTCATCTACATATAAAACGCTTGAATTTGTGATGCTGTCTTATTCAGTAAATTAGCTTCTGCAAGGGTAAGTGTAAGAAAATAAAATGCAGTTTTAAAATTTTTGCATGGGATCTGGATGCTACTGGCAAGACTATTATATTATAGTCTTTGAAGGTGGTTTGCTCCTTCAAGTTCAAGCACAGGTGGGACTTGAATGCATACCATCTGGACTAGAGGAAGGGATATTACCACTGTGCCACAAGACCCCTGATGTATTTTGCTTTTATATTTGATTTGGCAAATCTCGATGATAAATAGGATTAAAAAGTAGTTAACAATATCATACTAGGATACAACATTTCACTAAATTGAGAGAAATTTGGAAGATTGTAGAAAATAATTAGGGCATCCAAGTGTGAAGTTTAGGTAATGCAACAATGAAGTAGCCTTTTTTTTTGTCACTTTTTGATATTAAAAATCTGATAAAATTATAAGTTTAATTACAGTGATGAACAAATTGGTCACAATTTCATTTTTATTATACCACTGGTGATTTTTGTTTCCGGCATGATGATGCCCTTGGAAGATTTGCATCTTTTGTTATTGCTCATTCATTTAGTTGCAAATTGACAGTGCTTCTATTTGTTAACGATTGTTGCAAGTGATCACCTTTTGTTCATCAGTTTTCTGGGTTTTTTTTTTAAATTATTACAATTTCATCTGGTGCTTCATTTTCCATTGCCATTTTTGTTTCCTTCCACTTATTGAGGGAAACTAATGTAGTTTAGAACAATGGAAATTGATAGCCAAAGCAAAGATATTGCTGGAGAGCTGGACTTTGTTGAAACAAAAGTCTTTTTTTTACTGGTGATCTTTTCTTATATTAATGTATCGATTTTATTACCTGTGAAGCCAGACTTAAAGCTAGCTATGAAACCTAGACAGCAGGTCAGCCAACAACAAACTTGTGAAAAACCATCAACTTGAACAAGTAATTTTGTTTTTTCCACAGGTGATGCCAGTATCTTTTGTAATGGGTTTGCTTTCTCTTGACGTCTGTTTCTCTTTCTTTGTGTTTAAAGTTTTTTTTGTGTGGCATGTGTTGGAGTCATTTATAAATAACTTAGTTCTTTGTGCATTTACTTGAAAATTAGTACCAGTTGGTCTGGCCCAACTAAAATAAGTGTCTGGGACAGTTCCAAACTGTTGGGGAGGGGGAAAAATCCTTGCAATAATTAAACTTTGAGGGCATTCATATTTTTAACCAATGCAAAACATTTTTCAGGGCAAAACCATTGAAGTTTTAACAGCTTTATATTGATCCGTTAGGTAAAATCAAGATTGGAACATCCATATTGAGTGAAGCAATAAACAGATCACTTTTTCAAATAATATAGATATTGGGTGACTGTTGCACAACTTCTTCCAGTGACTTATTTGAATGTAGGTACCAAAAAAGGTTGATTTAATTGGTTTAACTATGCCATCCTTGTTTCAGCAAATACCTACCTCTTCATGATGCAAGCTCAAGGCAAGATGTTGAGGGACAACGTGCGAACAATAGGCATTTTGATTCGAGACCGCTACACCAAAAGGAATAACACTCTTAATGGCACAGGTAGGCCATCTTTATCACAGTAGTCTAGTTTTCTAAAAAAAAGTTCACTTCGATTCATCTGGTAGAGGGATCATTGTTTTCCATAATAGCTATTATTACAGAGAGTTTTTGATCCGAGACCTGTATAAGCTCCCAAAAATGACAGCCAGCAGTAAAATAAGGATGAACCCTTCTTCAGAGATCCAAATAACTTGCATAGTGAAATATATGCAAGAGGAACTTTGGAACCTGGGTCCTTTTGCTAATTGCAAGTTATAGATAGCCTCCATACATCAGAGCTTTTACAGCTTCAATAAACTGGATTCAGGCTGTTGCAAAGCTGTTGCCTGAGCCGTGATCATCTTGTGAGCTTATTTTATGGGTCAGTGGGCAATAACATTGGGTTTCTGTGAATTGGTGACCTCTAGTATCCCTAGTGGCAGAGAAGCTACCCTATCTCTGGATTTGAGTGCTTCTGGTAGGGTTATTTCTCTGCCCTTGTGGATTCAGATAAGCACTTCCTTATTAAACTGGGTAAGTTTCCAAAACAAACCGTAATTAGAACACCTTCAAAAAAGGTGTTAACTATCTGTCCTTAAGATTTCTGTAATCTGCATGTTTCAGTGCACTTGTAATGAACCCTAAAGTAAGGTATACCTTTTTTAAAAAAAAAAAATTCACTCCGGCAGGTGAGATCTGAGTAGGATCAAACAACAGACTGCACTTGAATGTGAGCTTTTTTCACTCTGATGGTGCTGAGTGGTCATCTGTGTGGCATTCTGTTGTTTTTGAACATTCAATTGGTCAGTACCCTATCTTGTTAGTCTACAATGGCTTACACTTAGTTTCAGTCAGTAAGATGTCCAACTTGCGTGGAATCCCATTACAGTGGGAACAAAGTTTCCAAACCAAACTATTGAGAATTCCACTCATGAGTAAAGTTCTTCTTTGCCTGGTGTAGAGAGTACATTTATGGAACCAGTAAGAGAGTGGCAGTACTACTGAACAAGAAGTCACCGCTGTGTCATAACACCGGCATTCCGAGTAACACCTCCATCTCCACCTCCAAAGCAGTCATTTTTTTTAAAGATCTTATGACATGTGGTCGTTGCTGGCTACGTCAGCATTTATTACCCATCCCTAATTGCTCAAAAGTCCTTTCAGAATGAACTCCAAAGTTGTGGGTCTGGAGTCACATACAGGCCATTCCAGGTAAGTGAAATAACTATAGAGGCTGGTATTCCATCAGCAAGTAGAGGGTCCTCGACACTGGTCCACTCCCTCAGACTCCGTGTCAGAATGTCTGATGCTCCTCTTTTTATCTGTCAGCCAGGGCTCTGTCTGGCTGTTATTCCGGTCCAGTCAGGAACTTGTATTCTGAAAGGTGCACCTGGCTGACCTCGTTACCATAAAGACAGCAAATTTCCTTACCTCAAGGACATTTGTGAACTGTTTTCATGGTCATCATTCGATAAGTAATTCCAGATTTTTATTGAATTGAAATTCTACAAGCTGCCTTGGCAGGATTCGAATCCGAGTCCCCAGAAGAACATTGCCTGGGTTTCTGGATTAACAGCCTAATCATAACACCTCTGCTTTACCCAGTCAGAAACTTTAGGAGCTTCATGGAAATATCAAAATTGCAGAGCAACAACATGTACACAGGACTGCTGCTTGATTTTAACCAGTATATTCTTTGCTGCTTATCAGCATGTAGCAGTATGAAAACTCCCTTTACTTACTTGACAAAAACTATATTACTCATTTCTAGCATTAGCTTGCGTGTTTATTGAATCATAGGAATTTGGGGCACTGAAGGAAGCTATTTTGTCCATTGCATTTTTATCCACCCTTTTTCTGGAGCAATCTTACTGGATCATATGCTTTGCATCTATCTCTGAATCTCTCTTTCAATAATTTATCTTTATTTTCCCTTAAAAGGTTGAAGGGCCCATGCCTCAACTAGTTCAAAATTCAACAACTCTACGTAAAGAATACCTTCTCACTCATTGTGACTTTTAAAATTTATGATTTGCTTTTGCCCTATCAAAAGCCTTTCTAATTTTATAAACATTTAGTCAGTCAGTAGGCCTGGGTTCTGTAGAGCGCAGCAGGTCAGGCAGCATCTGTGGAGCAGGCAAATCGACGTTTTGGGAAAAAGCCCTTTATTAGGAATAGGCTGTATTCCTGATGAAGGACTTTTGCCCGGAACGTCGATTTTCCTGCCCCACGGATGCTGCCTGACCTGCTGTGCTTTTCCAGCACCACTCTAATCTAAACTCTGGTTTCCAGCATCTGCAATCCTCACTTTTGCCCTGGATTCTGTAGAACTAATTGGAGAATAAATTCAGCACAAACTTGTCTCCCTGCCCAGTCTCTAATGAGCCAAACTGACTGGTTAATGGTTAACACTACTCTGATGAAATTGCAGACCTATAAAGCTCTGAAATTCAATTGCCATAGAAATTTGACTAGCTTTAAACCTCTGCTATTTATCACAAACCAAACCCAGCACTCAAAAAAAAACAGTACATCCCCTTGGACAGTGCTCTTTTTCATACTGAAATTGATTCCTAGTTGGAGACTTTTTTTAAAAGAGAGCTCCAGACACAAGGTAATTGATGATCAGAAGTTTCAACTTTGTGGATGATTTCTGTGGAGTCAGCTACATCAGGACGTCGACATGGTCTTGATAGGCAACTCTTCTCTACACTGCTGCAACCGCAATCATCATGTTGGAAGACCTGGTTCCTTCTTTCAGGTTAATGACCCTTTCAAAGATCAGTGATCTGAAACATTAATTCAGTTTCTCTCTCCACGAAGATTCTTAAAATATTGAACTCGGGTGCTCATAGATAAAGTAAATGCAAGTTCGTGCCATTGTACCTACAACTGTACTGATGAAAGGGAACTCAAAAGTATTGCAGTTCTGAACCAGAAAGGGATTCAATTTAACAATTTAGCAACAATGAAATTTAACTACTTAACAACACCAGAGCCCCTCCAGAAATGAAGCGTATTCTGCACTGCACTGAAGGCTTGACTCTATTCAAAACCTAGGCTGCAACTTCTACCTGCAATCTCCTCTTATAAATAGGAACGCTACCAGTGAACCAAGTTTGAGGGGGTTAGATGGGGTAGCCTTGGAATAGGTCAGATAAAGCGTATTTCGAAAAGCAGTATTCTCTTCCAGTCCTGACCTACTGCAATTTATGAAATGTCTATCGTTACCAGTTTTCTATGAGTGTGTGCCCTGGCATGTTATGGAAAACAGACATTCTTGGAAGGCAGAATTGAATGTTTTCAGCTGTAAATTTGCTGAAATGTGTAATTCTAAGCAAAACAGATGCCTCAAAAGGAAAGTGAGGGCTTCAGCAAGGGAATAAAGCATGTAGTGTGCAAAGCAGCAAATGCCTGTTGTTTTAATCTACTTTGTAAAACAAAATTAAATCTATTAACTATCCTTGGTGTAAACAAAATACTAAATAAATGGGATGTAGTACAAAGTGAACGTTTGGCTGCATTATTTGACCACTGATCATTTTCCCCTCTAGATTATCTTGAAGGGTACAATTCAAGTGAATACCTTGGTCAGAGTGGAACCTACCTTCCGGAAGATTTCACATATTCTCCTGGTTTGCCCTGTCCAGAGAAACTACCTTCTATGAGTAAGTAATTTAAATAAACTTGTCAATGAATAAACTTGCAACTTCATCTTTTTTTGTTTTCTTTATTCTTTGATGGGATGTAGGTATTGCTAAACAGTATTGATAACCTTATTTAAGGAAGGATGTTAAAGTGTTGGAAGCAGTTTCAAGAACGAGTCTTCTAGGGAAAAGTTGGATGTGCTAAGTTGAATCTGCTGAAGTTTAGAAGAGTAAGAGGTGACTTGATTGAAATATCTAAGTTCTTGTGTGGTCTTGACTGGGTGAATGTGGGGAAGATGCTCCCTCTTGTGGGGGAATCTGAGTTACTGTTTTTAAAAAAAAAAATTGGCATTGTTCATTAAAGCAGATGATGCAATGAGTGTTAGGAACTCTGCTTTCAACACTTTTTCAGAAAGAGAGTCATTTGAATACTTTTAATGCTGAGATAGATAGATTCATGCTAAGGGTGTGAAAAGTTATTGGGGATAAGATGGAATGTGGGTTTAAGGTTACAATCTGATCAGCCATGGTCTTGTTGAATGGTGGATCAGTTTGGAGGGACTGAAGGGCCTAATCCTGCTCCATGTTTATGCATGCTGTCATAATTCAGACACTCAATTTAAAATGACGACAACTTGGTAATCCTATTGAGCCTTCAATGTATTGACTTGTCTCAAAATTTGGCATTGAGCTATACAAAGAGATATTGGGACAAAAGACAAAGCTTGGTAGGAAGGATTGTTTGAAGGGCAGCCTTACAAAGGAGAGGATGGTAGAGTTTTAGAGAAGTCGTTAAAGTTGTAGGACCTTGTTAGATGTCGGCATGGTTATCAACAGTAGCATGATTTAAAATTGAGGCTTGGGAGGCCAGAATTTGGGAGCATGCATTGACCTTGGACAGTTGAGAGTCTGGAAGAGATGGAGATAGAGAGTGGGTGACGACGTCCTGGGATTAGAAATAGGCCAGGTAAAATTGGAGGGTATGGACTTGCAATATGAATTGAGAATATCAAAATAATACATGGCAGGGGGAATGGTTCTAGGGAGCTGTCAAAATAGTTTCTGTATAAATGCCAAATTAGAGTGGAACTCTTTTAAGAATCAAATGTTTGATAAAGAAAATTTCAGCCCCCTGTTTCTTTTGTCTAAGATGCACAATACTTCCGTGTTTTATTTTTTAAAACTCTCTATTTTTATTTAACCAGAGGGGTTTATTGATGTTAACATGAGTGAAATCAGCATGGAAGAAATCCAGCGTTTATTTTCACAAGATTTAGAAATCCAATATGGAGGCCACTGGAAGCCAAAGGATTGTAAACCCCGCTGGAAGGTGAGGCACTAAATTGTCATAACCTACAGTTTAATTCACCGAAAATACAAAGTAAAATAGTCTGTTTAAAAGGAAAACTAATATTACTTCTGGTCTAATAGTTGCTCGAAAGCTAGTGAGAACACTGTTCACTCCCTGCCCTCTTGTATGGCAACACCACTGTGATTTCAAGTCCTAGCGGGTTAGGAGGAATTTTATGGCATCATGAATTGAACATAGAGAGAGTTTGCTTTTAAAAATTGAATGAAAATTAAATAGCTTAAAAGAAAGGAATTGCAGCAAATAGGTTTTTTTTCCTAATAATGGCCAGTTCATCATCTTTACACTCTTGATTTGAAATTTTAAAAAATAGTTGGGTCGGAAATGAGACGCTCTTGATTGACCAAATTTCTATGCAACTGTATCTCAGAGGAAATGCTGGCACTACTGGCATTATGAAGTAAAGTTACCATCGTTCTATCTGACCATGGGGCTGCTCTCTCTTTAGAAGCTATGACTTGTGGTATAACCTGAGGAGAGGGGATCACTTGATAAGGAGAATCCCCCTGGTGTGGAAATTGAATCCATGCTGCGTTGCAAACAGCTACCCAGCCAACTGAGCTAACCATCCCCTCAGTTTAAAGAGGAAAGATCTTCAGCTCAAGTGGTAATTATTGGAGGCAATGGGAGTGCTAGATGAGTCCAATGAGCGAATATATTGCACATCTAACCATATTTGGGGCGGCAGTGGTTAGCACGCTGTCTCACTGCTCCAGGGTCCAGGGATTGATTCCAGCCTCTAGTGACTGTCTGTGTGAAGTTTGCACATTCTCCCCGTGTCTGTGTAGATTTCCTCCGGGTGCTCCAGGTTTCCTCTCACAGTACAAAGATGTGCAGGTTAGGTGCATTGGCTGTGCTAAATTGCCCATATGTTCAGGGATGTGTAGGTGAGGTTCATTAGTCGGGGGTAAATATAATAGGGTAAGGAGTAGGTCTGGGTGGGTTACGCTTCAGAGGGTCAGTGAGGATTTGTTGGGCTGAAGAGCCTGTTTCCACTCTGTAGGGATTCTATGATTCTAAATAGAGTTTCGCAGCAATTCCAATTGCGTCAGAGAACCATAGCATTTTAGGATAATGCTTCTTTGATTGCAAGATAACAATGACAAGATTATTTATATTTTATAGGTGGCAATTCTTATTCCATTCCGCAACAGGCATGAACATCTCCCAATTTTGTTTCGGCATTTGATTCCAATGCTTCAACGACAACATGTGCAGTTTGGCTTCTATGTCATTGAACAGGTAAAACCTTTTGACAGGAAACCAACTGAGCCCCTAGCAGCATGCTTCGTTTAGAAAAAGTAAACATTAGACTGCCATTTACTGGAGAACTGTGGTCCCTGTGGCCTTTACCCCCAGGTAAATAGTCAGTAAATATTCCCACTCTGGACGGCTGTCTCACATATATAATGGTTAATTGGCTGTTAATTGACCTGGCGTAGGACTTGTGTGCTTCAGAAGAAAGGAAGATCTGCCTCAGAGACCTGCCAAATAATTGGAGACTGGCAGCCTCCGGTGCCAGCAATTCCATCCAAATAGTCAATGCTCGTACCCCAGTGAGGCCTGCAGGAAGCTGGGAGTGGAGGTTAGTCTAGTGGTCATACCATGATAAGGGCGTCGAGTACATCAAGGGTGGTAAAGGTGGGTGAGTGAGGTATACTGGTCAAATTAGACACAAGTCTGTTACGGTGAGAGGGACACTTTGGTTGTTTTGGCCTAAAGGTTGGCTGAGTGCCAAACCTTCTCATAACCAACTCCCCAACCCACTGATAAAATTCTAGTGTGGGTTAGGATGGGCATATGGGCAGTGAGGTTGGCTCTCCCTAGGTTTTAGATGACTGCATGCCAGTGGGGGAGTCTTAAATCCAGCTCAGGTTGTCAAGTTGTGGCATTTGGAATTAATTGGGAGCACAGTGATTGTGTTATAGCTGGGCAATCAAGATCCTTGGTTAATGAGTGTGAGAGTGGCCCCAGTGAGCCCACTTTGGCAGCTGGGGAGGTTGAATTCATTTCATTTAAATCAACATTTAAAAAATCATCATTGACAACAAACCATCAGACTTGGCTTAGCAAGTCACACTATTGTATCAAAAACTGCTTCTGCAGTGGTCCAAGAAAGTGGCTTATGGTCACCACCTCAAGAACAATGATGAATGGTCATTAGATGCTTGCCTTGCCAAAGATGTCCATGTCCGAAGAAGGAAGAAATGATTGTTCTATATTAGCCTGTTGATCACTCTGAAGGTGACCTACCTGAATGGTTTCTAGAATATTGTCAGACACCTGGGCATACTTTGCATGTTGCTGTCAAATACATGCCATGAGACATTGGCATTGGAAGGGAGAAAAGATGGGCAGAAAGGGTTTTAAATTAAATGTTTTTTCACTGGTTAAGTCTGGATTGCTTACTTAGTACAGATATAATCACTAGATGGCACTAAATAACAAAACTCTAAGTATGTTGATGATTGTATAGCTGGCCAGTGTAGTTTCCTTTTGCTTATCTGACTGGACACCCCACTTATCTTAACCTTGGTTGATTTTTGACCATTTATAAAATACTATCACTGATGTTAAAAGTTTTAGTACTCCTAAGCATGTTTTTTTTTTTCTCCAGTTGATTTTACACTTTCCTCCTGAAGACACCAACTTCCCTCTCCTTATGGTAGGGGCAGTCACAACTTCTAATTGCCACATTCTAACAAATTGTCCTTACCAGTTGACTGTCCAATATTAATATTCTCTCCACTCTGTAACTTCTCCCTGCAGCCCTATAACCCATTGTTCCTTTGATGCTGACCTGATATGCATCACACATCCTTTCATCCCATTTTTGTGCTGCCTTCAGTTGCTTTGTTTCTGTTCTGTAAATTCTTCCTGTGAAGCTGGTGGCATTTGTCTTCTCCTTTAAGACCTTCTTTAAAATTGAGTCTTCGGCCTAGTTTTTTTGTGTACCCCTCATAATCAATCCTCCTTTGGCTTCTTTTTATGTTTTCACGACTGCCTCTTCTAAGGCTAAACACTGTAGCACATTTTACCTTAGTCAAAGTGGCTATATAATTTTTTTGTGCTAAGCACACTCATCATCCTATTAAGTCTTGCCTGGCTTTGATTTTATTTCTTCTTGCGGAGCTCTCAGATGAATATTGATCAATGATGTTCAGAATACCTGTGGTTTCCAAGGTATCCAATGTCTCTGAAGGCTCTGAAAGCCTTGAACTACCCATTGAGACCCTCCTGAAAGTAATTCAACATTAACATCCTTTATCACACCAATACTCAATATCTCATTGGTACTCCTTTGATACAATTGTCAGGATAAAATTCTGCAATTATTTTGAGCATTCATGAGATGTGTACAATGCCAGCATTTATGACTCATCCTTACTTGCTCCTGATGGTAGTGGTGAGTTGCTGCCTTGAACTGCTGTTGTCCATTTGATACAGGTACATTCTGCTATTATGAAGGGAGCGCTAGGATTTTGACAATGACAATGAAGGCATTATAGGTCTAAGTGTGAATAGTGATTGACTTGGAGGGGACCTTGCAGATGGTGTTCCCGTGCAACTAATGCCCTTGTCCTTCTGGTTGGCAGAGATCACTGGTTTGGAAGGTGCTCCCAAGCGAATCTTGAGTTGCGTCTACAATTTGCACTGCAGCATCTTTATTGGCTGCCACGTTTTCCATGATATTACTGTCCAGAACTTTGAAACATCTTATGCTCATGTAAACAACAAATGAAGTTGTTATAGAAATACAAGTCTTTCAAGTCTTTTTTTCCTCTTTCCCCACCCTAGGCTGGTAACTATCCTTTCAATCGTGCAATGCTATTTAACGTTGGTTTTATGGAGGCTATGAAGGATTTAGATTGGGACTGTCTCATTTTCCATGATGTTGATCACATTCCAGAAAGTGATCGCAACTACTATGGATGTGGGCAGATGCCACGGCATTTTGCATCAAAGCTGGACAAGTACATGTACCTGTAAGTATCTGGTGCACTTTTTTTATTTGTCTTGATAGTACAAAATCTGAAATTGTTTTTGGTGAGGGGATGGGGGGGCAAAAAGTGATTGAATAACCTCTCACATTGCAAGCACGAAATTGGAAGGAAAACTGTGTCACAGTTGTTAAGTGGTAGTGGTATGGTTACAGTGTCACTGGACTAGTAATTTAAAACCCCAAGCTAATGTAGATGTGGGTTCGAATCCAGCATTGCAGATAGTAAAACTTGAACTGAATGAAAATCTGGAACTAAAAGCTAATCCAACGGTGTCCGTGTAACTACTGTGAATTGATCAAAAAGAAAGCATCTTGGTTCACTGATGTCTATTTAGACAGGGTAAATGCAGGAAAGACATTCCTGATTACCTGGGATTCCAGAACCAGGGGTCACAGTCTATGATTATGGAGTAGGCCATTTAGGACCAGGATGAAAAATGTCTGCACCCAGAGAGTGGCGAGCATGTGGAATTCTCTGCCACAGAAAGCAGTGGAGGCCAAAACATTGAAATATTTTCAAGAAAGAGTTAGTTCTTGAGGCTCAAGGAATCAGTGTGTGGGGAGAAAACAGGAACAGACACTAAGTTGAATTAATAGCTGTGACCATGTTAAATAGCTGAGTAGGCTTGAAGGGCTGAATGGCCTACTTCCCTTATTTTCTGTGTTTCTATGATCAAGAAAGATCCTTAAGGTAAGGAAAACTGCTATCCTTCCTTGGTCTGGCCAATGTGACTCCTGACCCTCAGCAATGTGGTTAATTTGTAACTACCCTCTGAAATACTTCTAGCAATTCAAAGCTACACTGATCAGAGGGCAATTAAGGATGGGCAATAAATGCTGGCATAGCCAGTGATGCTAACATCTTATGAATGAGTAAAACGAAAGTTGTACTTTACATCATTCTCTCAAATAAAAAGATAAATTTCGTTCATTCTGCATTCCACAACCTACTGGGTCTTGTCAAAAACAAAGGTCTGTAACCTGTGATTATTTGTGTCGTTGCCTGATCAGGATAGCTTGCTGTGACTTAGAGTTACATAGAAATTGTGGCACAGCAGCAGGTCACTCAATCTAATTAATTCTATGCCAATCTTTATTCTCCACATCTTCTCCATGTATATCTAAGCCCATCAGCATATCTTCTCCCTAGCCATCCCTTAAATGTGGCCACTGCGTTGATCATCAATAACTTTATAAACGCTTTCATCATTCAGAGAACATGAATGATTAACAGAGAATGCTGAAGGAACTCAGCAGGCCTGGTAGCATCAAAGGGAATGTTTTGAGTCCAATATGACTTGACTTCAGAACTGAACTCTTGAAAAAGAACACAACAGTTATAAAAGTTTGGTTCTGAAGAAGAGTCATACAGACCCAAAACATTAATTCTATTTCTCTTTCCCAGATACTGCCAGACCTGCTGAGTTTCTCCAGCATTCTATATATTTCCAGCAACTGCAGTGTTTTGCTTCTATTAACAATAATATTAATTCAGAATCTTTTTCTGTTGCTGCATGTTTTAAAAATTGAATAATTTTCATAATCTTTTGTAAATAAGCTGAAACAAAACTACTATGTTTGCTTTTCTTCTAACAAATGGCTGTTTCTTTGTTCTGTATGTTTTATGTTCTGGTTAACATATTTACTTCGAACTTAGAACTGAGAACAGTACTGCACAGAACAGGCCCTTTGGCCCGCGATATTTTATCCTACTCTAACATCAATTTAACCTACATTTTACAATTACCCATGTGGCTATCCAAGGGTTGCTAAATGTCTGCAATGTATCTGACTCCATTACCACTGCTGGCAGTGCATTCCATGCACTCACCACCCTCTGTGTATAGAACCAACCTTTGGCATCTTGAATATCTATCTTAATGCATTAACAAATCACTGGGGTGAGTTCTCTCTTTCTATTTTCTTTTGGTGTCTTTTTGTTTAAAATTCCATACCTTGCAGTCCTTGGATGATTGTCTCTCTTTTTTTTAATCATTACCTCCCACCCCATTTTCTAGTCTGCCATACAATGAGTTCTTCGGTGGAGTCAGTGGTCTAACAGTGGAGCAGTTCAGGAAAATCAATGGTTTTCCCAATGCCTTCTGGGGATGGGGTGGAGAGGATGATGACCTGTGGCGCAGGTAAGAATTGTTCATAAGTACAGATTTAAAGCTGGAGATTGTGGCTCAAAGCTGAGCTGACTTTTTCTGTTAAATATCTTACATTTTGGTGCATTCATATACCAGAGAGGAAAGCTATTTGAATTGGAGACTGGATAATTAAATAGCACTCAGATGCAGTGCTCACAATCAGCTGCAAAAGTTAGAGGGAATTATTTAAACACTGTTCTCTCTCAATTAATGTGGCTCATTTTTTCTACCTTAAATGTTATGCTGCGAATTGGAGATTCTGGAATATTTCTTCTGAAACAGAAATGACTTAAGAGAGGATTGAGTAGAGTTTTTAAGTTGTAAATGGTTTTTGACTCTTCTGCCTTTGGGATTGATCTCCTTCTATCTAATTCTGTCTAGACTTACCATGAGTTTGAGCACATATATCAAATCTTCTCTGAAACTCTAAGGCAAATAAGGCCAGAAGTGTACACCATGTGTACGATCTTTTGATCTCTCTGCCTATAAATTCTGTGCTTTTCTTCGCTTCACTTGATGGAGGAGCAGTGCCCCGAAAGCTTGTGATTTCAAATAAACCTGTTGGACGATAACCTGGTGTTATGTGACTTTTGACCTTGTCCATCCCAGTCCAGCATGGGCACCTGCACACTAAGGAGAACAGACTCTATTTAATTGATTTACCCATACAACTGAAGTCTCGTCATCTCAGGAACGCTGTTTGTAAATTTTCTCTACACCCTGATTAAGACCTTCACAGATGTTAGAAGATAGGAGGCAATGTAGATACATCTGAATAATAAGAACCATGGTACCACCATAGTGGTCTTGTACAGGATAGCAAATATAATTTGTAGCTATGTTGAATCTTTTCATATCTCAGCGGGTGGAAAGGAGGATGTTGGCGTCTGTGTTTTAGGGCTGTCTTAGGACCAGATTATTATTAGGTTTGCCCTCTTAGATTTGGAATGGTGTGCACTCTACCATCAAAGAAATGTTTTGAAGAGTGATATAGAATGGAGGAATGGCTGACATTTCACCTGCCAGATTCAGAGCACAGTGAAAGTGAACCCCACATATTGCAGCTTATAAACTGACTCCCTTTCTTTCACTCCCCCACAGTCCTGATTTTATGTATACATGGTGTATAAGATGGTGTATAAAATCTCCAAAGATTCACCCAGATTCCTTTTGAAAAGCACCTTTGAAACCTACAATTACTCCCATCTAGAAGATCAACAGCAGCAGATACACAGGAACCACCAGCCCCTATGAGTTCCCCTCCAAGCCACTCACCATCCTGAATGGTTTGGAAATATGTCATCATTCCTTCAGTGTCACTGGGTCAAAATCCTGGAACTCCCTCCCGAACAGCATTGTGGGTTAACGTACCACATGTGGACTGTCCTGTTTCAAGAAGGCACCTCTTTGCCACGTGGCCAGCAATGCCCACCTCCCATGAGATGATTCTTTAAAAAAAAAATAAATTTACCCCCCCTCCCCCAGCTTTCAATCATGACTTGGTAGTTATCTTCAATGTTTCACCCCACAGGCTGGTGTTTTTAACCGACTAGTACCTTAGAATTATGTGTAACAATTCAAGTGCATGATATGTAATGTATTGCCTGGGAGCATAAGACACACCCACACAGTACAGACCTCGTGTCAGACTTTTTAAAATCAACCTGCTCAGAGTTGTTATTATGCAATTCTGAAGCAGGAGGAACGTGAAAAACCTTGGTGAATAAGTCAACTCCTGTTTTTAATTTTTTTGAGGCTTCACCGGCCACTGTCATGTCAACATTTTTGGTAGTAGGGAAAAAGTTAAAAAGATTAATGCCCAAGGATTGAGCTAGGTGAGATGGTTGAGGGGGGAGTGGAGTGAAATGGAGGATGAGTTGTGCTCTCATTCTGCAGTAGATAAATACTAGTGCTCCAATAACAACAGCTTGCATTTACATAGAGTCCATAACACAACAAGCTCACAGGTGTATTAGCAAACAAAATTCAAAATTGAGCACACGATCTAGTAGCAAAGGTATCCAAATGTTTGATCAAACATTTCGAGAGAGAGAGAGAGAGTTTGGCAAGTTCAAGGAGGGAAAACCTGAGTTTTTAGACAGCTGAAGGTATGGCCACTGATAGTGATAAAAATTGGTGAGGTGCAAGAGACCAAATTGGGAGCACAGATTTCTCTGAGGATTATAAGGATCAAGATCATAGAGGGATTTGAAAATGAGGATTTTAGAAGTGAGTTGTTGTTGGGATGAGAGCTAATGTAGCCCAACAATGATGGGTGAACAGAACTTAGTTGAGTTAGGATCCAGGCAGTAGATTGTTGGGTGAGCTCAAGTTTAAGGAAGGTGAGCGGTTGGCCAGGGAAGCACTGGAATGGTTGAGTTGATAGGTAGCAAAGGCATGAATGAGATTTTCAGCAATAGCTGAACTGATGGTGGAGAAGAATCATGTGTTGGCTTTTTTGGCAATGCAAAGAAGTTTGGATCCTGACAGTACACTAAGATTGTGACTAGGAGACTTAGAGGAGAGTAGTAAAAGGGGAGCAGAGTGAGATGTTGGACTTATTCAAAAAAAGGCTCAAAATAGGAAAAGAGGAAATTGAAATACAAGCACTATTATGATGTTATCGAGTATATTAATTGGGATGCAGGCAGTAAGTGAACCTTTTTCTCCAACATTGACTTTTGCTTTGTTTAATCACACTCAAGACATAGCTTTTCAATGTTAGGTAACTAGTCATCGAGTTATACAGCACAGAAACAGACCCTTCAGTCCGACTCATCCGTGTCCAACCAGGGATCCTAACCTGACCTCTTCCCATTTGCCAGCATTTGGCCCATATCTCTCTCAACCCTTCCTACTCATGTACCCAGATGCCTTTTTAAATATTGTACCAGCTTCCACCACTTCCTCTGGCAGCTCATACCACATACCACTTCTGTGTGAAAATGACCCCCCCCACATCTTTCCCCTCTCACCTTAAGCATATGCCCTCCAGTTTTGGGCACCCTACCCTCAGAAAAAGACCCAAGACCTTGGCTATGCCCCCAATCCATGCCCCTCATGATTTAATAAATCTCTAAGGTCACCCCTCAGCCTCCGACACTCCAGGGAAAAATAGCCCCAACCTATTCAGTCTCTCCCTATAGCTCAACTCTCCAACCCTGGCAACATCTTTGTAAATATTTTTCTGAACCCTTTCAAGTTTCACAACATCTTTCCGATAGGAAGGAGAGCATAACTGAATACAGCAATCTAAAAGTTGCCTAACCAATGTCCTGAGCTGCAACTTAACATTCCAAACTCTATACTCAATGCACTGACCAATGAAGGCAAGTGTGTGTCCCTCCTGTTCCCCAGGATTCCCTCCAACAACTTACCCACTACTGATGTCATGCATTTTCCTTACCACTTTTCTTAAATAATGGGGCCACATTAGCCAGTTTCCAAACTTCTGGCATCTCGTGTGTCTATCAATGATACAAAATACCTCAGCAATCTCTTCCTTAGCTTTCCACAAAGTTCTGGGATGCACCTGATCACATCCCAGGGATTTATCCACCTTTATGCCTTTTAAGATGTCCAGCACCTTCTCTTCTGTAATATGTCTACTTGAAAAGTGTCCATCACAAGAATATGTCATTATTTACTTCCCCAAATTCTCTAGCTTCCATTTCTCATCATGTGGCTCATTCTTCATGCTGGACCCAGTGTAATAATATACATATGACCCATTATCTGCAGTCAAAAGGAATATAACCATTTTGAGTTTCCTGGCAGTACAGGGGGCTTCTAATTCCTTAGAGTACTCCCCCCACCCTCCCCCCTCCCCCCTCCCCAAAAAAAAACTGTAGCAACACCTCAGCAAATCAGCATCCTTTTTTTCTCAAAGCATAAACACTGCTGTGATCATTTGAAGTTTTGAATTCCTGTATTTGTCCTGATGGGTCAAAGATGCACAGATTCAGCAACGTGTCTCTTTTCAGTGAAATTGGTTCTGTATTACAAGATGCCTGTTTGAATTTAAATTCCCTAGCTGCCACAGAAGAATTTGAACTCATCTTATTCATCCAAGATTCTGAATATCTAATCTTGTCACAGTAATATTAAGCTTAATGTATCTCACATACTATATTTTGTATGCATGTTTACTGAGCTCACAGCCGTTACTTTTCCAAGGCCCTGCATTGTGTTAATCATTTTAACTTGCTCAGTTATGACTTACAGACATCAAATCCACTGCATTGCAGTTCTAACTTCCTATGATGTAGTCCTTATTCTGTCCAGACATGACCTTTCATTACAGATCTCATCACAGAGAAACTAACCTCCAATAAAATTGTGCCTATTCATTACAAATTACTAAGTAAAAACCGAAAGAACTGCAGATGCTGTAAATCAGAAGCAAAAGCAGGAGTTTCTGGAAAGCTCAGCAGGTCTGGCAGCATTTTTGAAGAGAAATCAGTTAACATTTCGGGTCCAGTAAGTCTTCCTCTGAAGGGTCACTGGACCCGAGACGTTAATTCTGATTCCATTCACAGATGCTGCCAGACCAGCTGAGCTTTTCCAGTAACTTCTGTTTTTGCATTAGAAGTTACTGATAGCTAACCATTGACTTTAGCAATATGTTATGAAATCTGTTCATAGTTAATGAAAAATGATTATGCACATTTTAATTTTTTAGTTGTGTTTTTAATATATAAATCTCAATTAATTTTGCCATTAAATCCACTAAGTGCACTAATAGAATATATTCCATGAAGTTTAAGGAAAATTGGCTGACTTACTAATCCTCTTTTTCATTCACGTTGCAGAGTTTCCTTTGCAGGATATAATGTGACAAGGCCAGAAGGAGACCTGGGAAAATACAAATCGATCCCTCATCATCATCGAGGGGAGGTGCAGTTTCTCGGCAGGTAAGTGGTCAACCTTGCTGCATGTTTTCAAAGTGTACTGGACACTTGTTAGAAAATACCCTTTACCTTTTTGTTTTCTCAATTCTGTAAGTGATTTGAAAGCCTAAGTTTTGAGGACATTTCAAGTACTTTTGAAAATGCATTGCTTGGACATCCATTTGTGCTTGAAACTATAAATGATTGGAGACTTGAAATGCTTAATAGATCATCTTACTACTCCTCTTCTGAAATCTGGGTTTGATTCCACCCTAGTCACATAGCATCACAGTTGTTCTCTGTGCTGACTAAAAGGATCCTGACTGGATTCTAAAATTCATAGTCACATGGACAAATGCAGGTTGATTAAAGAAAGCTAGCATGGATTTCTTAAGGGAAGATCATTTTATTTATTAACTTGCCAGGGTTATCTGAGGGGATGACAAAGCTGGCTGATTATATCAGTGTTGTTGGTTTGTACATGAACTGCCAGATGGTACAGTGCTATGTAACAGATATGAGGAAAATTAGAACTCATGAATAAAAAGGACAGCAGTGACGTGAATGCAAAATTGGCTAAAGCTGAGTTTCAGAAAACAGCGAGTAATTGTTAATGGATGTTTTTCAGGCTGGGAAATGTTTGTACTAGTTCTCCAGTGATCAGTATTGGGGACCATGCTTTTCCTGATGTGTACTAATTACCTAGACCTTGGTGTACTGGGTACACTTTCAAAACTTGTGGATGATGTAAAACTTGGAAGTATTGTAAACCGAGAGGAAGCCAGTATAGAACTCAAAAGAATATGACTAGTTGGTGGGTTGGGCAATTAAGTGGGACATGAGCATTGTATTATGAACCCAACTGATGGTAATGCTACACAGTTCAAATCCCAGAAAGAAACTCAACTTGATGGATCATATCTTTTTTAATCATTTAGTTAACTAATATGGTGGTTCGTCATCGAAACATATTCAAACAATGCTGCAGATTTTCTTTAACAGCAGGAGTTTATTGTACAAGAGAAGATTTTTTTTACAAAAACAATTTATCTTAGCAAAGTTTAACGCACACAGCAAAACAAAGTTTTAAGCCTGTTTCCTGACTCTGTCAGTTACAGAGACTCTCATCCAGAATTATTACACCCCTGTCTCAACTCTTCAGGGTTCTTCTTAAATGATTCTTGAAAGATTCTTTGCCATCAGCTGTGGACAACATTCAATAAGACCTTTCCAAATCTGCTAACAAGACCTCGTTCTCAAATGTTTGCTGAGGTAATAATATCCCGCTAACTGCCCTGAATGATCCCTTCTAGCAGATAAATTAAACTTACTTCAAACTCATCATTGATTCTCCGAATTAAACAAAACTTGTTTGTAAGCCAGTTTGCAACAAAGAGGATTTCAGTCTCAGAGATTATGCTACATTAAAATGCTCATTGGGGGATTTAATCTTTCTCTTCATTATTCTTTGGCATCACTCCCAAAGACAGCACTTATTGCCGGTCCATAATTACGTATGAACTGAGTGGCCTGTTCAGTCACCTCAGAGGGCAGTTAAGAATCACCCTATTGCTGGAGTCATGTGTAAGCCAGGCCAGGTAAGGCCAGGCCCCCATCTCAGAATTATGATATGGAAGGAGGCCATTTGGGCCATCATTTCTGTACTACCTCTCCAAATGATCACGATAACTTCGTCCTATTCTTCTTTTCTGATAATCTTGCACATTGTTTCAAACATTCATCTAAAGTCCCCTCTTTCAATGGAATACTGGGGGGGTGGTAATATCACTGTAATCTGGAGTCCCAGACTTGTGTCCTGGGATATGGGTACATACCCCACCATGGCAGCTGATCAAATTCAAATTTAAATTTAATTACTACGTTTGAATTTGAAAGCTAGTCTCAGTAGTGTTGACCATTACTGTTGTTAAATGTCATGAAAACCCATCTATTTCATCAACATCCTATAGGGAAGGAAATCTTTGTCCTTAACTGGTCTGAATCTGGGTGTACAGCAATGTGGTTGACTCAAAACTGCCCTCTGGAATGGCCCCAGCAAGTTCAAAGGCAATTTGAGATGAGCAACCTGACTAGCAATACCCACGTTCCATGAAAGAATAAAGGGGGGGATAAAAGGCAAAATGTACCCAACTCCTCCGATCTATCATTCTGCCCTCATTCCTGGAGCCAACTTTGTGAACCTATTCTGCGCTCCATCTAATGTGTTCGCATCTGTCTTCCGAGTTGTACATGATTCTGCGCCTCAGGCCAAACCTGTATCTTATAAATGATCAGCCGAATCTCCTTGCTCTTTTTTCAATCTGTGCTCCTGTTAGTGAAGCCTAGGATACTCTATGCTTTAACTGTTCTCTCCACCTGTAATTACTTATGCATATTTACACCAAATCTCTCTGCTGCTGACCCCCTGTTTGAGTAGTATGCTTTATTTTCTTCTGTATCTCCACTTTCTCTGTACCAAAATACATCTACATTGCACTCCATCCGACACCTATTTGTCCACTCCATCAAATTGCCGGTGTCTCTTTGCGTTCTACACAGTCCTTTTTCATTGGGTTTACTGTGTTTCTCAGTTCTGTATAATTCATTGCCTTTGAAATTGTGTCCAGTACGCACAGATCTAAATCATTAAAATATATCAGGACAAGCAAGGATTCCAGTATTGCTTTGTTCCACAATTCGCTTTTCCCATCCCCTCTCCAAAAAAATTCCTTCAAAACTTCCTCCAATTCAAAAAAATATCTGTTAACCATTGCTCCCCACTTCCTATTACTCAGCCAATTTTGTATCCATGCTACCACTGTCCCTTTGATTCCATTAGTACTAATATGGTTCACAAGTCTGTTGTGTCGCACTGTCAAACATTTTGAAAGTCTGTGTCCACTACATCAGATGCATTAGTCTCCTCAATCCTCTGTTATCTCTTTAAACATTTCTAGTACGTTAATTGAGCATAATTTTACCTTCAGAATTCTGGATCACCTTAACTAACCCATGTTGTCCATTTATTCTATGCTAAAAGATCACTTCTTATAAGAACTACCATTGAGGCTAACTAATTGCTGGCCTAAATGTGACACAATTTTTTTTTCAGCAATTCTCAATCCTCTGATACCAGCTGAGTCTGAGACAGCATGAAAAATTATGGTTAATACTTTTGCAAGTTCCACACTCCATCCTTTTAATATCCTTGGATGCATCTCATCCAGTCTTGGTTCCTTGTTAGCATTGAGTGCAGGCAATCTAATCCTATAGCTAATCTTTAACCATTTTGAGCCCTACTAGCATCAGAGCTTGTTCCTTTGTCTTAGTATTGTCTACCTCTTTGCTTGGGTATTATTTACCTCTTTGGTGAAGACAGATGCAAAGGCAAACTGGTGGCATTGGGTAATGTCTCTGAAATGGCTATTCTGGAGCTTCAGGCTCATGTTCTGGGCACATGGGTTTGAATTCCCTCATGGTAGCTGGTGAAATTTGAATTCCATTAAAATAGCACCTAGTGAAAACCTCCAGAAGGAACTCAGCCCCAGCTGTGTTCAAATCCAATCACCAACCCTCCACCCACCCAAAACAAACTAGTGCTCTCTTCAACATACTGCCAGTCATACATTAGTCTATTGTATCCTCTTTATTTCTGCACTCATTAACAATCCAACAATTACTGTGTTTGACATTCTGCTTGCCAATTTATAACCTAGCTCCCTGAACTCTGACTGCGACTACGTACCCCTTCCTGTCCATGTCGTCAGTGCCTCTGGCTGATCACACACTCCCAGAATAATGTCCTGCAGTCATTCTGTGGCTTCCTCAACCCTGGAACCAGGGAGACAGTGTAACATCTGAGAGTCTCCTCTTTCACAATAAAAATACCTATTTCCTCCTTACCTAGCAACTACCCCATCTCTTCTGTTCTACTCTTCAGTATAGCTGAAGTATCTAAGGTGTCATGGGCTTGGCTATTGCTGCTCTCCTCTCGGGCCATTGCTCTCACCAGTATCTCAAATGGAAAACCCATTTTAGCGAGCTAAATTGTCACAAGGACTCCTGCTACCTTCCTGGTTCTCTTGGACTGCCTGGCGGTCAACCATTATCTATTTGCCCAGATATCCATATCCAGAGGTCAGACCACTTCCTGAAATGTGTTAATGAGTCTAGCCGCTGCTGACATTGCTCCCCTTTCCCCTGGTTGAGGATGAGAAGAGTTTTGGGGGAGGAGGACAGGATATAGGGAAGATGGCGACTGTGTAGCTGAGAGACACATGTTACGTTTGGGGATGTGGCAGAGACTGATTGACGGGGCGATCCCACTCCCTTGTGGTATCGTGGCCACCGTTCCTTTGCTGAGGTTGCCCTACTATGCCCAGTGACTGCTGGAATCTAGTATAGAAGGTGATGTGGGGATCAGAAGGAATGGGCTCATCACCACCTCCTGGAAGGGCCTCTCCCCGGGTCAGTAAGACAGCAGGAATGGGCTAGGTAGAAAGGCAAGGATTGCTGAGGATACATTGTCACAAGTGGAAGCTTCTGTTGGTCTCCTCCAACCTCCCCAAATCCTGGTTAGTTCTTCTATTTGTGCCATCTTGAAAACTAGCTATGCTGCTTCTGCCACTTAATAATTCCATCGAGGGCCTCTTTGCATGTGTGTTCTCATTACACCACCTAGAGGTGCTGAGTACAGCATTCACAGCTTTAATAGAGATGCTTAGAGGCTTTGACAGGATGCCATGGAGGAAGTTTTTCAACTCTTTGGAAAGGCAGTAATTCAAGTTAAAATAAACACAGGAAAAATGAGTGCATTTTTAAAAAGATTTCTGCAAATTATGGAAGCTTTCAATAGGGAATTGGAAATTTGCAAGTCTGTTGGGAAAAAATATGGCAAGGATTAATCTTTTGAAAGAACCGGTGTCAGTAAGGTAAAGGTGAAATCACCTGGTCCCATAGGGCTGCCCTGTCATTGGAGAGCGACGCTGATGATAGTTTAACCTGAAGGTGAGGTTGAGCAGGTAGGACCTTTATGGGAACCTCAGCCAGTGCAGAAATTGAATGCACATTGTTAGTGTCACTCTCCATCACAAGCTAGCCATCCAACCAACTGAGCTAAACTAATGTGGACCAAATTGTTTGTTTCTTTGTTGTGTGATTCTGATACTTGTACCCCAGGTTGGATTACTGCACTACGTTTTTGATCATTCCAATGTTTTTTTTTCCACAGATATAAATTATTGAGGTATTCTAAAGAACGTCAGCCCCTGGATGGGTTGAATAACCTAAAGTATGCTCCAAATATAACTCTGCACTTTTTGTACAAAAATATAACAGTGAACCTAACACCAGAGTTGGCTCCTGTAATTGAAGGTTAAAGAGGATGGGACCATCTGACATTTTAATGGCTTTTCTGGAGCATTGTGGATTTCAGAACATTTTTGTTTAATGGCAGTTCAGTGAAGGACTTTAAGGGTCTTGAGGAACAGCCAAACTACCGCAGCTGTGGATGATTTAATGACGGCTTGAGTCCTGAATTTTGAACAGCTGATTGTACCTGCATGTCTTAGTAGCGTTTGCTAATGAATTCACCCTGCATTTTGCAAAACAACATGCCATCATTCTGAAATCAAGAGGTTTACAGCAGGACTACTCTGACTGACTATTAAGTCCTTGCGTTATTGTCTTAGCTTTCTCGTCGTGATCAGCTGTTCTTGTATAAAGGTGTTAAAGCCAATAGAATTTCCATTTATATGTATTGCATAACATTGTATTTTTAGCTAAAATGAAGGCTTGAAATAATGCTGTGGATTTGTAAATATACTGTAAAATTGTGCACTTTGCCACTCCTTTTTTATACCATTAAACTAATGCATTTGTGTGATGTTCCTTTTAAAAAGGAGATATATATATATATATGTGTGTGTGTGTGTGTAACTTGGCATGTAAGAACAAAATGTATATAGTCTTTAAGACGCATCATTTAATTTCCTTACTGAACAATGGGAAGATTGCAATATATTGGTTGCTGTTAGCTAAAACCATACCTTGTTACAGTAGGATTCTACACTGCCAAGTCACTTCACCTTCTGGTTTTGATTTGAAAAATACTTTTTTTGTTCTTAAAGTAAAATGAGTTTAGCTTTGGATTATCTTCTGATGTGTGGTATAGTGCTATCTGATTCATTTATGTGTTTGGGGAAGGAAAGCTTCAAACCAAGATGTGAGGGTAGTTAGGAAGGAAACAGGAGTGGGGTAGGTATTTGCTTTTAAAAGAATTGAAGATAAGCCACAAGCCTAAACCAAATTTCCTCTTGTAGGGTTGTGCTGTCTTAGTTGCTGAGGAGATGGTGCAAAGTTATTGATGGTTCTCATTACAAAACCAACTTTCTTGCCACACTGTTCTGACTGGCTGACCATCTTTTATCGTTCCCCTACATGTTGAGAGATATGGTGTTTATGCACTTGCTGTATTTGGGAAGTGAAACATTGTTTTCTATAATATTTTCACGGTGGAGGTGGGTGGGGAGGACCGCAAGCATTCTAAAATTAATACGAGTGTGCTAACATTATTTTCTTAAAAATAACATGCGGTCAGTGACTGGATATATGTTTAAGAACAAAATTCCATGAATTGCTGAATACATGCCAGTACTATTCAAATAATGGAATGATTCTGTGCAAATAGCTTCCTTTCAGATAATGTCCCATTCCTTTAAGCTGGGATTTGTTGACTCTGTCTATGAGAACCTGCCTTTTACTTTTGGTTTAACCTGATGGAAATTGATACAACTGATGGTCTCTACCATTAAGGGAAGGGCAACATGCATTCCCCTTCAAAATCTTAAAATAATCTGTTTTCTCATTTTGTCTGTTCAAAATGTATGGATTCTTTGAAGACCCCGAGAAACATTTTTCGTTACTGACCTGTGAATTAGTGCAGCAGCTCTTCAGCTGTGGATGAGCCTGGTATTGTTTGTTTTCATTGTATATTTGCAATTCTTTTCTATGTAACTTGTCAAAATTGTCATTAATTCACTCTTTAGAACCTTGCCCTATGCTTTTTGTTCAGGGTTTATACTTTTGTCAACTGTGCTTGAATACACTTAGAGAGTGGAAACCATGCAAAATGGTTCCAAAAATGTCATAAGTAGTCAAAAAGAGTTGATTGTTTGATTGATTATAAAATTCAATGTTGATGAAGAAATGCAGGTGCTTCATGAGTACTAGAAGAAAATAAATCCACAGGGGCTTCAAAAATGTAAGAGCAAACTTTCTTACTGTAAGGCTGGATGTTTTACTGTAGACAGTACTAGCTAAGGGCGCAGAACACACAGCTCCTGTCACTAGTGACTATATCATTCAGACTTTGGTTTGTCTGCCAGTTGCTGATAACTTAATTCAGTTTATTTCTAATCACCTAACCTAATACTGGATAGAAAGAAGGCTTAAATCATCAAGCGAAAAGGATAAGAACTGTAGTATGGTGACAAAAGATGTACTCATAAATCTTATGCTTATTATAATCAAGTTCACGTCATACAGAATTAGAAGTTGCAAGATTGTCTTTAAAGAATGGAAATATAACTGGCAAGATGTTGTTTTAGCTGATGCTGTCTCTTTGTAGAGCTGAATGGACATAACGTTTGATGCTTATCCTCCTAACTGGTACATGGTATGAAGGTATCTGAGCGGAGCCTTTAGAGTTTTGGAGGAGGGGATGTGCTGTGAATAAAAAAAAATTGATTTCTTTTTCCATCTCATTTAAAGATTGTTAAGTCGAGACTGAAGATTAAATATTCGGGGACTTCTTGCCCTCTGTAATCCACAGTCTGATTTTGTAGAAGTTAAGATACCAATCATCAAGTAATTATTAAACAATAGTTATGTCAAATCCAGTTCCAGCCCTTTCTTTTAAAAAAAACTATTTGACATACTCCCTTGTTTGGCTTCTAAGTGACATCTATCACCTAGCTAAACATTATTACGATTCTCTGGTAGGGAAACTTATTTTAAAGAAGACTGCATTCTAAAACTTTGTTTTGTTTAAAGGTTTGAGGTAAAGGAGCTTAAGTTTCATCCCTTAGTTTGTAGTTTTCTTTAATCTTAATGTGAGTTGTTAAGATTTTCTAATAATCTCTTAAGGTAAAAACAATGACTGCAGATGCTGAAAACCAGATTCTGGATTAGTGGTGCTGGAAGAGCACAGCAGTTCAGGCAGCATCCGAGTCTCGGATGCTGCCTGAACTGCTGTGCTCTTCCAGCACCACTAATCCTGAAGATAATAATCTCTTAACCCCATTAAGGTGGTGTATGTGTATGCGGTCTGCATTTTTTTTTTGAGTATCTTGGATGATTTTATTTCTCAGTATTAACTGAACAGATTGTGCACTTTAATGTTTGTCTATACATGTTTTATATAAAAAATGTCTATGTATTGGATTCTAAATTGAAAGGGAAGAAACTGCATTTGCAGTTAGTGAAAGCAGGTAGTAGTGGCAGCAATAATTAAGGGTTTAGCTCAAATTCCAATGACCATTTGCTGAGTTGCCAATCATATGACAGTACAATTACAGGTTCTTTACACCATTCAAAATACAGTATAAAGCCAGTTCAAAGGCAAAATAATTTATTATAGCATGCTGCAGGAAGAATTAAAAGGCATGCAAAATTGTAAAAATCACAGTTACCTGTGATGAATTATTTCTAAGAATCTCTGTTGTCTTGTGGGTGTGTTGATAATATTTGTATGTTTTGTATCATTCTTTTATGAAAATAAACAATACCAGCACTGAAAGGCCTTGTGTTGAATTTTCTATGTAATTTCTAGGGTTAAAAGTTGCTACATTACTGGACTAGTAGCAGGGATTGGTTAGCTCAGTTGGCTGGAGCGGTGGTTACAATATACAGTGAAGCCAACATTGAGTTCAATTCCCACACTGCCCGAGATTACCATGGAGGTGCTCCTTTGTCAAGCTCTTTTGAATTTCAAAGGAGCGTAGGTAAGTTATGATTACCGTTGCTTTAAACTCCCCACCAGTCATTCTGCTCTCTAATCGAGTCTGATGGGAACATGGCAACTTTACCTATCAGTAATGCAGAGCCTTGGAGTTGTGATTCAGATGTAGAAGTTCAAAATCTAACAGCATTGGGAGCGTTTGAATTCAGCTAATTAGGGAGTGCTTTTTTAAAAAAAAAACGTAAAATGAATAACTGACAGACTAACCAGTTTGCTGTAAAGGGCTGGCAGCATCCAATGTGGAAAGAGAAACAAGGGTCTTTAAAAGACTCCTAAGAAAGGTCACTAGACTTGAAATGTTCACTTCTGCTTTCTCTCAACAGATACTGCCAGACCTGGTGAGTTCTTCGGCAATTTCTGTTTTTGTTTCAGATTTTCAGGTACTCTCCAGCATTATTTGTTTTATTTCATTGCCTTAAAGGTCCATCTGGTTATTATCTTGCTCTAGAAAAGATTGTGTGGGGTCAAAAATAGTATTAGACTGCTGATTGGACCTCTCTAACTTCAAATAATGTTGATCTTACTAATGTTGATCTTGCTTTGTTCACCACCTGTGCAGCCATAATGCCTTGCTCTGTCTAAACACCCCATGTGTCCTTGTTTGCTATAATCTGCCTGTATTGTTTGCAAAACAAAGCTTTTCGCTGTACTTGGGTGTGTGTGACTACAATAAGTCAAATCAAAATCAAGTAATTCCAGACCAATCAGCTTAACTTTGACAGTGAGGTAACTTCTAGAAACAATAATTCAGGATAGAATTAATACTCACTTGGACAAATACAAGCATGAATTTCTTGAGAGAAAATCATGTTTAAGTAACTTACTGAAGTTCTTTTGAAGAGGTAATGGAAAGAGAGCTGGTGAGGATAATGCTGGTGATGAACTTCCAAAGGCATTTGGTACAGTGCCATGCAATAGCCTTTTGAGAAGTTCTAACTCATGGAATTGAAGAGACACTAGCAATGTGGATGTAAAATTGGCTGAGTAGTAGGAAACAGGGTAATGGATATTTTTCAAGCTGGTGAAAAGCTTGAAGTAGAGCTTAAAGTCCCTATGGGCACCATTAAGTTTTGTGATTAATATAAATGATGTAGATCTTAGAGTGTAGCGGGCAACGTAGATTTTCAGAAGAGCATAGGCAAGTTGGTGAAGTGGACATACAGATGATCATTGCAGAGAAGTGCGAGGTGATCCATTTTGGATAAAAGAGCGTGACGAAGAACTGGCAAAAGATAATTTATTACTGTGTATGGATGCCTGGTTCTCACCCAATTATAGTTAGAATGTCACCCTCAATGGCTTCTCTTCCACTGTTACCTCCTGACTTCAAGACTTATCCTGGGCCTGTCCTGTTGTTGTCTGCTATCGATCAGTAATGTGATCTGAACACACTCTGTTTCATCTACGTTGTTGACCACTAGGTCCATATCACCATGACCTCTCTCTCAACTCCTCCCTCTCTGTCTTCCTCTTAGCAAAGTGCTTGCATAATCTGATATTAATTGAGTAGATGTTCCTCCTAGTTAACTAGAGGGAACAACAAAGCTACTGATTTCTATGCTGACTGTTCCCTAGCTACTGGCTCTATTTCTTAGCAACTGTCTGAAGCTAAACTAGATCAAATTTTTAATGAATGCTGTCCTATATGACCCCAATGTGAATTTATGAACACATATAGGCACCATCAATAAGACTGCATATCTATACCTCTATTTCGGACTCCCTGCCATCTCTAAGTCCAAGGATACTGGGTAGGCCATTTAAGACTGAGATGAGGAGAAATGTCTTAATCCAGAGTGGGGACCCTGTGGAATTCTCTGCCACAGAAAACAGTTGAGGCCAAAACGTTGAATGTTTTCAAGAAGGAATTAGGTATAGTTCTTAGGGCTGAAGGGATCAAAGGGTATGGGGAGAAGGTAGAAACAAGGTATTAAGTTGGATGATCAGCCATGATCATATTGAAGGGCCAAATGGCCTACTACTCCTATTTATTTCTATATCTCAGCTAATCAGCTGCTGAAGCATTTATCTATAAAACTATGTATGTACACAAGAAATAAGAAAAGCTAATAGTGTTATCATTTTTATTGAGAGGGGAATTGAATTTAATTGAGAAAGTTATGCTTCAATTATACTGATTACAGGTGAGACCATTTGAAATACTCTTACTGGTCACCTTGTTAAGGAAGGATATAAATGTCTTGGTTTACCAGACTAATACCTGCAATGGGTGTATTTTCACATGAGGAAAGGTTGGACTGGATAATCTTGTATCTGTTGGAGTTTGGAAGACTGAGAGATGACAATTGAAATGTATAAAATCCTGGGGGATCTTGACAGGATGATTGTGGAGAAGAAATTTCCTCTTGAAGAAGAATCTAGAAGCTGGGGTTACTATTTAAAGGGGTCACCCATTTAAAACATGAGGTGAAATGTTTTTCTCCCTGACAGTTAGTCTTTTGAATTCTTGTAAAGGTGGTGGATGAAGAGCCCTGAAACATGTAAAGCAAAGGTGGAGAGATTATTGTTAAACAAGATGGGGGGGGAGGGTGGTGGTGGGAACGCAGTAGAAGTTTCTCAGAAGTAGGTGGAAATGTGGATTTGAGTTTACAATCAGATCAGTAATGATCCTACTGAATGGCAGAATAGGCTTGTTTAGTACTAAGTGGCTGACTGTGTTCCTCAGTCATATGTTGTCCTCTTGTCTTTTACCTTTGCAATCCATCACTCTTGCACTCTGTGCATCTTAAATGTGAAGGCATGCAAAGCTCTGTTCATATTCCTACTTGCACCAATGGGATTAATTTATAGTGCTCATAGTGCTCTCTAAATTTGCATTCGTCTAATTCTGACCTCTTGAGCATCCTTGATGATTTGCTTCACCTTTGGTGACTGTGCATCCTCTAAGCCCTGAAATTCACTTGAATGCTTCTCCTTTTTAAAAATGTTCCTTAAAATATTTTGAGTATTCACCATAACACATCCTTACATGGTTCACAGTCATGCTTTACTTCAGTGAAGCAACTTTGGGCATTATTTATTTTGTTAGAACTGTTGTACAAGTTGTTATTCTGGGTTGAAAAATGCTATTTGTGTGCTGTTATGCATTTGATGTCCTTTAGGAGAGGAAGTCTGCCATGCTTACCTGGTCTGGCCTACATGTGACTTGAGATCCACAACAAAAGTGCTCGATTCTTAACTGCTCTCTGATATGTCCTAATTCAACAGTCTTCAGTACAATGGAAATTAAGGGTGTACAACACGTTTTGGTCTGCTACTGACAGACATATCCCATGAAGTAAAGAAGAAAAATACAAATATACGTAAAACCAGCAGTAAGTCCCTCAAGCCCGCTCCACCATTCAATAATGTTATAGCTGATTTGGTTATGGCCTCAACTGTATGTGCCCACCTACACCTGGCAATCATTGACTTTCCTGTTAGCCAATATCAGCCCTGATCTTATTGAATGGTGGAACAGGCTCAAGAGGCCAAATGATCATCTTCTAATGTCTATGTTCATGTGTAAACAATGTTCCACTTTGCCCTTTAAAAATATTAAATGTCCTGCGTCCATGGCCAATTATTTCTAGTGGTGCAAACACAGCTGTATTCATTACATTATATTACTGATTAGATTAGATTACTTACAGTGTGGAAACAGGCCCTTCGACCCAACAAGTCCACACTGACCCGCTGAAGTGCACCCAACCAGACCCATTCCCCTACATTTACCCCTGCACCTAGCACTACAGGCAATTTAGCATGGTCAATTCACCTAACCTGCACATTTTTGGACTGTGGGAGGAAACCGGAGCACCCGGAGGAAACCCGTGCAGACACTGGGAGAATGTGCAAACTCCACACAGACAGTTGCCTGAGGCGGGAATAAGGGATTTCCCGTTTCAGACTGAGAGGAGGAAGAGTTTCTTCTCTGAGGGGAGTGAATCTGTAGAATTCTTTAGATAGAGGTTCTTTAGATTTGAGATAGACAAGATTTTTAATCAGGAAGGGAACCGAGGGTTATAGGGCAAAGACAGGAAAGTGGAGTTGAGGATTATTAGATCAGTTGTAATCTCATTGAATGGCCTACTTCTGCTTCTATGGTCCTAAGAGCACATATTCTTTAATTTATAAAGTTGCTGATGTAAGTGAGGCAGTTAAAGCACAATAAATGTGTAATTTTATTAACAATAGATAACATTTTAGCTCGGAAGATGTACTTTTATTGTGCAGTTTCTCAATCAAAAATAATTAAGAGCTACAACAATCATAGTTTAAATATTTGGCAATGATTCACCAACAAAATTTTGACCACTTGTTAAATAGTTTGTAGTTTCCTTCCTTGCGACTTGCCATTTTGATCTGAAGTCGGGGTGTGCGGAAATGGTTCTGTTGGTCTAATGTGGGTTTCTGATCATTCCCGTGGTGGAATAGGAGTAAGGACTCAGCAGAAGTGCAAGAGTGTAGTGTTGATGAGTGGATTCATCTACACGGAAAATCACCTGAAACGAGAGAAGGAAAAAATAATCTCAGAGCCATAAGAAATTGGGACAGGAGTAGGCCGTTTGGCTCCACTCTTTCCTGCACCAATCAATAGGATCATGGCTGATCTGGCAACCATTTTCCCATCATTTCCCTGTAACCCTTGATTCCTCAACTGATCAAGAAACTATCTAACTCAACCTTGAATATACACAAGGTCTTGCTCCCCACAGCTCCCTGTGGCAATGAGTTCTAAGGACACTCAACCCATAAAAGATGAAATTTTTCCTTAGTCTTAACTTGGCGTCTGTTTATTCTGAGACTATGCTCTCTGGACCTAGACTTTCCTACGAGTAGAATCATCTTCTCAGCATTTACCTTGTCCAGCTCACTTAAGAATCCTATATGTAGCAAGGAGATTACCTCTTATTCTTCTGAACTTCATTAAGTAGAGCCCTGAAGCCTTAACTCCTCTTCCATACCCGTCACACGTTCACCTGCACCTCCACACACATCATTTACTGCATCCGCTGCACCTAATGTGGTCTCCTCTACATTGGGGAGACAGGCCGCCTACTTGCGGAACGTTTCAGAGAACACCTCTCGGACACCCGCACCAACCAACCCAACCGCCCCGTGGCTGAACACTTTAACTCCCCCTCCCACTCCACCAAGGACATGTAGGTCCTTGGCCTCCTCCATCGCCACATGGCAACATGACGCCTGGAGGAAGAGCGCCTCATCTTCCGCCTAGGAACCCTCCAACCACAAGGGATGAATGCAGATTTCTCCAGATTCCTCATTCCTTCCCCCCCCCACCCCCCCCACCTTATCTCAGTCCCAACCCTCGGATTCAGCACCACCTTCTTGACCTACAATCTTCTTCCCAACCTCTCTGCCCCCACCCCCTCTCTGCCTATCACCCTCACTTTAACCTCCTTCCACCTATCGCATTCCCAACGCCCCTCCCCCTTGTCCCTCCACCCTACCTTTTATCTTAGCCTGTTTGGCACACCTTCCTCATCCCTGAAGAAGGGCTTATGTCTGAAATGGCAATTCTCCTGCTCCTGGGATGCTGCCTGACCTGCTGCGCTTTTCCAGCAACACATTTTTCAGCTCTGATCTCCAGCAGTCCTCACTTTCATCCAGCCTTGACTGACTGACTGTGACTGTATGGAGTTTGCAGTTTCTCCCTGTATCTGCTTAGGTTTCCTCCCACAGTCCAAAGATGGTAGGTGATTTGGCCATAGGAAATGCCAGGATATGGGAATAGGGCAGGGGTTGGGTTTCGGTGGGATCCTCTTTGGAAGGTCGGTGTGAACTCAATGGACCAAATGGCATGCTTCCACACTTTAGGGATTCTATGATCATAATTCACAAGGAATACCAACGTGTGAACATTTTACATTCAATGAAAAGAATGTTGCTTAGTTGGCAAGAGGGCTCTTTTTTTAATAGGTCCTAAGCCATTTGTTCACCATGCCAGCTTGATGCTGAAATAGAGCAATACAAAGCCATCTTGCGAGCCAATGGCTTCGCTAACCAGAATATTTCTCAATTTATTGCGCAAACTCATGAATGGGGAAAAGGCTACAATGTTGAGTCCTGAACATTACCCAGTCGAGATTACCCGGGCTCGATGAGGTGTTCCTGAAAGTTGAACAATTGGTGTTTCACTATATTGCTGTGCAGTAGCATCGCGAGCAGTGTTCCTCACTAACCAGATGCTGGTGTCAAGCTGAAAAGCAGTTCTGCCGCTAACACAAATGAGCAATGTGCCACATGTGCATTTCAGAGTTTGTGTGATGCTGGGAACGTAGGCAATATATTGCAAAAACTCTGTAAACACAATGTTTCGCTTGACTGCAAAAGTTGAAACACAATGTTCAACATCAGATGCAAATTGGACAGCATTTAATAAATATTCCTCTTTGTGCTACAAACTATGCTGACAGTCAATTTAGGATTGCCAGTCAGATTGACAGTGGGGTGCTTGTGTGTAGAAGAATCCAGGTATGAGTACACAGTGCTCTACTCTTTGAGGACAGAAAGAACACTTGTACACATTGTGCCTGTTTCAACTCAACGCAATAGATGAAAGCCATTTGCTGGGTCATTCCTCAAAGCATTGACCAATCAGAATCAACATGCCTGTTTAAGTTATGGTTTATGCATGAAATGAGCAATTAGCAGGGTACACTAGCCTGATTCTGGGTTTGATGGGACCTTTTAGTTAGGAGAGGTTGGGCCTATGCGCTTTGGAGTTTAGAAGAATGAGGGGAGACATTATTGAATCAATAAGAATCTTAGAAGATTTGATAGGGCAAATGCGGAAAGGTTGTTTCCCCTTGTGGGAAAGTCTAGGACCAGAGGGCAGTCACATTTCAAGGCAGAGATTAGGAAGAACCAATGGAATTCTTTCCCGCAGAGGGCTGTCGAGGCTGGGTCATTAAGTATTTTTAAGGCTGAGACAGACTGATTTTTAATCAGGAAGGGGAATCAAGGGTAATGGGGAAAAGGCAGGAAAGTGGTGTTGAGGTTTATCAGATCAGCCATGATCTCATTGAATGACAACAAATTAACTGGGCTGAATGGCCTATTTCTGCTTCTAGGTCTTGTCTTCAGATGATAATAGAATGCTGGCAGTGTTACAGTAAAGAGAAGCCAGCAGGGATTGAGAAATTTGGTGAGATAGATATCATGAAGTAATTGAAACAGTTGGCTGTTCTCTTGATAAAATGTCACCCTGGTAAGAATGGGATATGTCCAAGGTTACTGAGGTCAGTAAAGGTAAAGATTCTTGAATCCGTGGCTATAATCTTTCCATCCTTATAGAGGAATGCAGTTTAATGTTACAGTCAGTTTAAGAAAGGGCGAGTTCATAAAGCTCTTCTTAAAAAAGAAACAGGCAGGATCTTTGGCTTTAGAAGGAATATGAAGCCTGATAGAAATAGCAAACCTTTATAAAACACAGCTTAAGCCTCAGTCAAAGAATCACTGGGCTCAATACTTCAGAATGCATCACAATATCTTGGAGGCAGTAAAGGGGAGCTGACCAGGGATGTCAGTTCTAAGAGGGTTATAGAAGGCGAGCATTGCTCTTCTTAGAGCAGGGAGAGTTAGTAAAGGTGTTTTTGATCGATTAGTGGGATGGGTGGAAGAATACACCTTCTGCCTGGAAGAGGGTGAATAACTAGAGGGCACATAGAGTCATAGAGATCTACAGCATGGAAACAGACCCTTCGGTCCAACCAGTCCATGCCGACCAGATATCCCAATCCAATCTAGTCCCACCTGCCTGCACCCAGCCCATATCCCTCCAAACCCTTCCTATTCATGGATTAAAGAAATTTAGCAAACGTCAGTGGAGAGAGTGTAAGAATTATTTTTAAATGTGGTAAGAATTGAAGGTGTGTGCTGCCTGAAAGGAAAGCTACGATTGGGCCTAAGGAAGGTGGATATATTTTTAAAAAGGTGGGTAGGACATGCAAGGCTGTGGGGAAAGAGCTGGGAGAGCATGGATAATCAGTTCGATCTTCCACGATTGGGTGAATGCCCTCCTGTATGATTTTGCAAAACTGCTCATTTCAGTTAACTTCGTGTCTCTTGTGATTCCTGATGAAGGGCTTTTGCCCGAAACGTCAGTTTTACTGCTCCTCGGATGCTGCCTGAACTGCTGTGCTCTTCCAGCACCACTAATCCAGAATCTGGTTTCCAGCATCTGCAGTCATTGTTTTTACCCCGTTTTGAGTTATAGCTGATCAGTAATCTGCTTTGACCATTGACTGTTTCCCTAATGGACCTCAATGCTGTTTGTCACTGCCTGAACACTGGTTGCTCTTAATATCATTTTCCCATGGCGGATAGGTGGAATTAAGAATTCAGACTAGCAGTTTGACAGAATAGATTGCACAAAAGTGATGTTTTGCTTGAGATTGCAAGAATGCTAATCAGTCTGAAGTTCTTGCCTTCATTCTTTCTTGTCCACACTAGAACAAGGTGAAGGGGGGGGGGAGGTGATAAATCAGCACTTACCCCAGAATGGTAATGGCCGCTATGTTCCCCAACTTGATCAAAACCAACGGTCAATCCTTAATTGCACATAACTTCAACAAAATGCATGACTGTTCCACAAATTCTCAAATCAGTTAAGCATTTGACCCTTGAATGATGAGATCAGGAAAGGATACCCCAGTCTTAAAAAGAGAAGTCTGTGGGGGTGACATCATATTTAAAATGGTATTAATTTAAAATGGTAAACGCAGAGGATAACTCCTCTTGTGTGAAAGAGAGTAACTAGAGGCCATTAATGTAAGATCATCAGTAAGAAACTCATTGGGAATGCAGACGAAATTCTACGTGGCGACAACGTGCTACCTCGGTGAGTCGTAGTAATGGATAGTTTAGACATAGTTTTTGGTGAAGCTAAGCAGCAGGGGAAAGAGGTTGGAATGGCAGACTTTGCTAGATGGGTGCTGAACTCTGGGAGGAAGTTCAGGTGAAGCTGAAACTACAGATCATGCGTGCTGATTGGCAAACATGTGCCTGAACGGCTTGGGACTGTTCTTTGTGGCAGAAAGATGACAGACACAAAGGTGGGTGCAGGGACACACAAGGTTGAGGATGGAGGAGGCAGCAGAAGGTCTTGGACAGGCTATGAGAGTGGCAGATGGGATAAGTCGAGGAATGTGGGATTATGCACTTTGATAGGAAGTATAGAAGTGTAGATTATTTTCTAAATTTGCAAAGACTTCGGAAATCTGAGGCACAAAGGGAGTCCTAATTCAAGGTTCATTTGGTAGTTAGGAAGGCAAATGCAATGTTAGCATTCATTTCAAGAGGGTTAGAATACAAAAGCAGAGATGTACTGCTGAGGCTTACAAGGCTCTGGTCAGACTGCATTTGGCATATTGTGAGCAGTTATGGGCCCTGTATCTATGGAAGGATGTGCTGGCCTTGGAGGGGGTCCAGAGGAAATTTGCAAGAATGATCCCAGGGATGAAGGGCTTGGCATATGAGGAGAGTTTGAAGACTTTGGATCTGTAATCAATGAAGTTTAGAAGAATGAGGGGAGATGTTGGTGAAACTTACAGAATACTGAGAGGCTTGGATAGAGTAGACATAGTGATGATGTTTTACTAGTAGGAGAGATTAGGATCTGAGGGCACAGCCCCAGAGTGAAGGCACAACCTTTAGAACTGAGATGAGGCACGATTCCTTCATCCAGAGGGAGGTGAATCTGTGGAACTCATTGCTGCAGAAGGCTGTGGAGGCCAAGGCATTGGGGGGTATTTCAAGAACAAAGCATAGAGACAACCCCCTCGGCCTACCAAGACGCCACCTTACTAAACCAAAAACCTCTTTCCTCTACACGGTGTGTATCCTTCTATTCCCTATTTATTTATGTATCTGTCACAATCCACGTCTTAAATTTTAGCATTGTATCTGCCTCCACTACCACCTCTTGCAACCTATTCCAGGCACTTACCACACTCTGGACTACACTTGAGCTACAAATCTTCTCAAATTGCAAGCCCTCTGTGGTTTTTTTAACAAAAAAATCTTTCCCCTCACATTTCCTTTAAACGTACCCCTTTTACCTTAAACCTATGTCCCCCGTCTGTATAGGAGGCAATTTTTAAGAGAGTTTGCATTTAACAGAGTCACATGTCAATGGTCTGTAATTGTTTATCTGGAGTTAGTTAGAATCTATATATTTGTCATAAATAGACTGTCTGTCCAGAGTTTGCACATTCTCCCTGTGTCTGCGTGGTTTTCCTCCAGGTGCTCCGTTTTCCTCCCACAGTCCAAAAGATGTGCAGGTTAGGGTGGGTTGGAAATTGCCCCATAGTGTCCAGGAATGTGCAGGTTCGGTGGGTTAGCCATGGGAAATGCAGGGTTATAGGGATAGGGTTGGGGGTTGGTGTTAATGGGTCTGGGTGGAATGCTCTTTGAAGGGTGATAGTCTTACAGCAAGGCAACAGATCCTTTGGTCCAACCAGTCCATGACAAACATAATCCCAAACTAAACTAATTCTACCTGCCTGTTCCTGGCCTATAATCCCTCCAAACCTTTCCTATTCATGTATTTATCCAAATGACTTTTAAACATTCATTCATTTGGCCCACATCGTAGGGATTCTATAGTTCCATGTTGACTATGGACAGATGGGAGTTTGATTTCCAGTGCATTATTCAGTGCGATGTAATACTTAAAATAACTCTTGTTCATTATTTTAACAATCAATGTAAGTGGGACTCACATTAACGCATTCATGAAAAGGGGTGTATCCCAAGTTCCTCCAATAATCAGCGGTGTTGAAGTGAATCTTGTACATTCCTGGAATAAAATCTGCCTCAGTGATCAGATTATGGACTTCTCCATTAATTCCTGTAACTCTATTTAAAAAAAAAACACAATTGGACTGTAATTTTAGCAATTTAACAATTATATTAACAAGTGAAGTGTAAATTATGTATAAGCCAGCTCAATGCTGAGGGTAAATCAAAGGTTTGCCTTGATGTTTAAATAAGTTTTTCAATAGATATGGATCAACTATGAGCACAATTTAATGAACAGGGGGACAGACGGGAGGGGCAGAATGACCACTTCTTTGTTCCTATGTCAGTTCAGTTCAATCTGATTTCAGAATTGTGTAAAACAGTTACACACAACGTGTAAATTGGCAAAAGGTATCTCAATAAATTACTTGGCCTGACTTTCTGCCAATTGCTGATAGTTTTAGTTGTTGAGTCAGTGCCTTTCATGGATCAGTGAAATGGGATCAGTATTCCCAGTGGTGGACAGTGCTCTTGGAATTTTACATTCATCTGAGAAGGGAGGCCAGTGGGGATATATTTGGTTTAACATTGCGTTCCAAAAGACAGCACCTCTGACAGTGTAGTGCTCTTTCAGTACTGCATGGGGTGCATCAGCCTTGCTTTTGTGTTCAATGTCCATGGATGGGACAAACAGCCACTCCCTCTACCACTGACACTCAATAGCAGCAGTGTGTGTTATTGATAAGATGCGCTGCAGAAATTCACCAAAGATCCTTAAACAGCACTATCCAAACCCACGGCCACTTCCACCTAGAAGGACAAAGGCAGTAGATACTTGGGAACACTACTCCCAATGTCAGTAGTTTTCAAAGTCAGGGCTGCTCTCAACATTTATGCCATTACCTCCCTTAAGCTTACACTGTGAGCTTATGTTACCTCAGCTGGAGATATGATGATGCCACCTTTGTAAGAGCTGGCTAGCACCTTCATTTTGTGATAAACCCGGAGGGTCACTGTCCTGCTCCTCATTGTGAGGGCTACAAATTGTTAGTGAAGTCAACTTCTGCTTCGTTAGACCTGACAGTGTATACGCTACACTTGCAGCTCTCCAGCTTGATGGCTTCTCATAGCTTTCTAATCAGTCAGTTCAGAAATTTTATTACATCCCTCTGGAGCAGGTGGCGCTTGGACTGATGCATCACATTACCTCTTTGCCACAGGAGACCAAGTTTGGCTACTTGGTATAATTAAAAATACACATTCGAGAAAGGTTGAGAAGTAGCCTGGATGATTGATATCCAGTGGTACCATATCTGCCACATCCAATATCCTCCTGCAGTGTGTACCATCTACAAGATACACTGCAGAAAAAGACAGCAATTCCAAATCTGTGGCCTCATCCATCTAGAAGGACAGGAGCAGGAGATGAATGAAAACACCCACCACTTGCTCATTCCCATCCTGGTCTCACACCATCCCGAATTTATTTTTCATTTGTGGGATGTGGGTGTTGCTGGCTGGGTCAACATTTATTACCTGTCCCTAGTTGCCCCTTGAGAAGGTGGGGGTGAGCTGTCTTCTTGAACTGCTGCAGTCCATGTTCTGTAGGTAGACCCACAATGTCCTTAGGTAGGGAATTCCAGGATTTTGCCCACTGACCCTGAAGGAACGGAGATATATTTCCAAGTCAGGATGGGCAGTGGCTTGGAGGGGAACTTGGAAATGGTCGTGTTCCTGTGTATCTGTTGCCCTTGTCCTTCTAGATGAAAGTGTTTGTGGGGTTAGGTGGTGCTGTCTGAGTATCTTTGGTGAATGTTTGCAGTCAATCTTGTTGTTAATACACATTTCTGATACTGAGCATTGATGGTGGAAGGAGTGGATGTTTGTGGCTGTGGTGCCAATCAAGCGGGCTGCTTTGTCCTCGATACTGTCAAGCTTCACCCATCCAGGCAAGTAAGGAGTATTCCATTACACTCCTGTCTTGTGCCTTGTAGATGGTGGACAGGCTTTGGGGAGTCAGGAGATGAGTTAATCGCCACAGTATTCCTAGCCTCGAACCTGCTGTTGTAGCCGCTGTGTTTATTTGGCAAGTCCAATTTAGTTTCTGGTCAATGGTAGCCCTAGGATGTTGATAGAGGGGGACATGATTTGGAGATGCCGGTGTTGGACTGAAGTATACAAAGTTAGAAATCACACAACACCAGGTTATAGTCCAATAGGCTTATTTGGAAGCACCAACTTTTGGAGTGCAGCTCCTTCCACAACCACCAGCTGAAGGAGCAGCGCTCCAAAAGCTAGTGCTTCCAAATAAACCTGTTGAGCTATAACCTGATAGTGGGGGATACAGTGACAGTAACACCATTGAATGTCAAGAGACAGTGGTTAGATTATCTCATTGGTAATAGTTATTGCCTCGCATTTGTGTGGTACAGATGCTGGTGGAATTATATTGCCCTTCCTTCTGTGCTGCTGGGTCCAAGTCCTGGAATTCTCCTCCCACGTTGTGGGTGTGTCCAGATGAGGAAGAGTTTGGAAACCCTTCATCCATATTCGTGTACCCACCCGGTGTTAAACTGGTGCCAACTGAGGTCTGCATTTCGTCGGTAAATTTGCATATGAAGGTTTGCTGCTGGGGTTCCATTGACCGCGTTAAGCACTTTGATGTTGATGGGGCAGTTGGCGTCACTACCACTGTGGTCCTGAGGTGGACAGAAAGAAAGATCATAGTTGAGGCAAAGAGGCAAGATGAAAAATCAAACCCATTCATTTAACACATCCATAAGCTATCATTTCAGGTTTTTTTTAAAAGATTAGATTCCCTACGGTGTGGATACAGGCCCTTCAGCCCAACTAGTCCACACTGACCCTCCGAAGAGTAACCCACCCAGAGCCGTTTCCCTCTGACTAATGCACCTAACACTGTGGGCAATTTAGCATGGACAATCCACCTGACCTGCACATCTTCGGACTGTCGGAGGAAACCCACACAGACACTGGGAGAATGTGCAAACTCCACACAGTCAGTCGCCCGAGACTAGAATCGAACCTGGAACCCTGGTGCTATGAGGCAGCAGTGCTGACCACTATGCCACCCTAGTGCAATGATTAACAAAAAAACTTGATTTTACCCTGCCCTGAAACATTTTAAAACAATGCTGCAGGGGATGGTGCCATATGCATGGTAAGATGTTGGGGATATTTCGCTTTAAATTGTCTTTACCCAGAAGATGACTGCTTTTTAGAAAACAGTAAAATGAAAACAAGCGTAGACCATTTGGCCCTGCTCCTCTATTCAACATTATCATGGTTGATCATCCAACTCAGTCCCCTGTTCCTGCTTTCTCCCCCATACCCTTTGACCCCTCTAGCCCCAAAAACCAAATCTGGGAAATGTAGAAATTTGGACATTGCTGAATAAAATACACACCGTCGAATATTTTAATTTAATATTTTAATTTTATTCTCATTAGGACAAGATGCCAGAATTTTGACAAATTTCATTTTACATTGTTGTTCCCTTTGTGATGTGCTATTCTTGCATTTGTAACTTTCTGCAGAAATATTCACATTCTGTACTGAGTAACAACTTTGGGACTGAGAGGAGGCCTTTCAGCTTGTTGCACTGTGCAGTTAGATCATAGCCATCGGTAATTTAACTGCATCTACCTGCACAATCTCATGTGGCAATGATTTTACTGATTTATCACTAGCTAGACCAACAGTTAGTGCTTGTCCACAACTGTCATTGAGAAGGTGGTGGTGAGCTGTCTCACTGAAATGAGAGGATTGTCACAACGATTCAAAGGGTAGTTAGGAGGGGTGACCTTATAGAGATTTATAAAATCATGAGGGTCATCGATAGGGTGAATAGTCAAGGTCTTTTCCCTGGTGTGGGGTGCCCAAAGTTAGGGGGCATAGGTTTAAGGTGAGAGGGGAAAGATTTAAGATGGACCTAAAGGGCAACAGTTTCATGCAAAGGGTGGTGTGTGCATGGAATGAGTTGCCAGTGGAAGTGGTGGAGGCTACAGCATTTAAAAGGCAGCTACGTGGGGATATGAAGAGAAAGGGTTTAGAGGGATATGGCAAATGGGACTAGATTAATGTAGGATATCTCGTTGGCATAGACGAGTTGGACCAAAGGGTCTGTTTCTGTGCTGTACATCCGTATGACTCTGGATGAGTTGGACTGAAGGGTCTGATTCCATGCTGTACATCTCTATGACTCTATGGCTCTGACAGCTAATCAAAATCTGGAGTCACATGTAGGTCAGACTGGGTAAGCACAGCAGATATCCTTCCCAAAGGGCAAAAGGGAACCACATGAGGCTTGTCTTTGTCACTGTTATTCAGACTAACTTTTCATTCCAGATTTGATAACCTGAATTTAAATCTTGCCAGCAGTTTGATCCCCATGTCTCTAGATTGCTAGCCCAATGACATTATCAATGCTGCTAAGAAGGAGCAAGAGTGGCCATTAGCTGGGTTGTTCTTTCAGAGAGCCAGCATGGACACAATGGCTGAATGGCCTCCCTCTGTGCTGTAGCTATTGCGTCTCTAGGATGCACCAATGAGATTACTGCTCTTTGTGGATCAATAAGAAGAACAAGTGAGCTGGGCGTGAGCCATATAGAAGGTGACTGCTGTATTCCTTGTATTAATGCATAACTACATTTCAAAAGTGGGTTGCACGGTGCTTTGGCATACCCTTTGGTTGTATAAGAAATTATTGTCTAACTTTGATTCCCTCAAACAGATCACAGGTAGACAGGGTGGTTTAGAAGGTGTTTAGCATGCTTACCTTCATTGCTCAGACCCTTGAGTATAGGAGCTGGGATATCATATTGAGGTTGTACAGGACATTGAGACCACTTTTGGAGTACTGATTACAGTTCTGATCACCCTGCTATAGGAAAGATATTATTACATTGAAGAGGGTTACCAGGATATTGGTAGGACTGGAGAGTTTGAGTTCAAAGGACAGGCTGGAACTTTTTTCATTGGAGTGTAGGAGGGTGAGGGGGTGACCTTTATAGAAGTTTATAAAACTATGAGGGGTACAGATAAGGTGAATAGCCAAGGTCCTTTCTCTCGGACAGAGGAGTTCAAAACAGAGGGAGACATATTTTTAAAGTGAGAGAAGAAAGATTTGAAAAGGACCCGAGAGGCAACTTTTTCACACACAGGGTGGCTCATATGTGGAATGAAGTGGGAGTTTCACTTATAAAATTTAAATGATATTTGGATTTAAATGAATAGAAAGGGTTTAGAGGGATACAGGCCAATAACAGGCAGTTGGTATTAGTTCAGTCTAGGAAACTTGGTCGGCATGAACTAATTGGACCAAAGAGTCTGTTTCCTTGCTGTCTGATTCTCTGATTCTAAGTTTCTGAGTGTTAGTGTTTGGGAGATGAATTTTGAGAGTCATTATCAAAAGCAGCAAGGAAACAATTGCATTTCTTTAGCATCTTTCACGACCTTCAGATGTTGCAAATGGAGCAACTCATTTAGGTAGAGTAAGCTCCCACAACACAATAAAATCACCAGATAAGGGCACTGCTTGATACTGGCCACTCGGGTGTTTCCTTTCTTCCTGTTGGTAGAAATTTGAATAAAGACTCTGTGTCTCTAACACCTGCACATACGCAACATGGGTGCTGGGGAAAAAATAAGCACTACCGCAGTTAGGCGGTGGGGGGGAATAAAATCATCAGATAGTGGTCCCATTCCTGCTCTTTCAATAATGTCAAGTCCACTCAGAGTTGTACTGAAAGTGAGAATGTTCAACTCTTTGGAGTGAGACATGAATCCACAATCTTTGTGGCTCGGGAATAAGAGTTCGAAATGCTGTGGCACTTTGAGTCATAAGAGATGTACAGCATGGAAGCTACCCTGCAGTCCAACTCGTCCATGCCCACCAGATGTCCTAACCTAACCTCGTATCACTTGCCAGCACTTGGCCCATATCCCTCCAAACCCTTCCTATTTCGTCTGAGAGTGACTGCATTTAGCTGTTACCCTCTGGAGCTGACCCATACCAGCACAGTTTTATTTTCTGCTTATTCCAACCTGTACATATTGTACAACAATTGTTTGCCTCCTACAATCTGAAGTGAGGTGAAAGCGAGTTCATAAGGATACTGCAGTGCTAGTTTTGGTTACCATTATAAACACTTACCACTGATTCTCCTTTGTAGAAGGCAGCCAGGCAGATGATGAGGCTCAATATGAAACGCATGTTGCCTGCTCTCAAAGCTGATGTCGAGATGAAAGGATTTACAAGATGGGGATATTTTATAGATCAGCCTCGTGAAGGTCACCAGGTCCCTGACCTACAAACCACTGACTCAGATTATTGGCTTAGTAAACAACGAGAGAATCAGTAACTTGTAGAATAAAGGAATTTATTCAAAATTCAGCAAAAGCCACCCCTTACTCCACCAAACTCAATTTCTGACTTTTAAAAAGGCATCAATTAATCAAAGTGAGATTCCTGTGAAAACCCATCGCTTTTTATTCACTTTGTTGGTGTTAAAATGTTTTGAACAATGTTTCCCACAGACTTGTGATTTTCTTCTCCAGCTAAGTCTTTTTAAAATGTCAGGATGTCTGAAACCTCCCACATTCACCCCCTATATCACCTAGAAATGACAAGGGCAGCAGGTGTGTGGGGGGGACCACCTCCTGCCAGTTCCTGAACGACTGCAGTCCATGTGCTGTGGATAGACCCACAATGCCCTTAGGGAAGGAATTCTGGGATTGTGACCCAGTGCAATCGAAGTAGTGGCAATACATTTCCAAGTCAGGATGGTGATTGGCTTGGAGGGGAACTTGTAGGGGGTGGTGTTCCTATGTATCTGCTGCCCTTGTCCTTCTAGATGGAAATTATCTTGGTTTGGAAAATGCCATCTAAAGAACCTTGGAGAAATTCTGGAGTGCATAGAGTTATGCAGCATGTAAACAGACCCTCTAGTCCAACCAGTCCATGCTGACCCAAACTAATCCCAAACTAAACTCGTCCCACCTGCCTGCATTTGACCCATATCCCTCCAAACATTTCTTATTCATGTACTTATCCAAATGTCTTTTAAATGTTGTAACTGTGCCCACATCCACCATTTCCCCTGGAAGTTCATTCCACACACGAGCCCCTCTCTGTGTAAAACAATTGCCCCTAATGTCCTTTTTAAATCTTTATCCTCTCACTTAAAAAATATGGTCTTGAAACACCATTATCCCCTCCAGACTGATCTCAAATCTCTCTGACATTGGTATTGGCTCTGCCCTTTGTAACTGGATCCTCAGCTTTCTTACCCACAGACCACAATCAGTGAGGATGGGTGACTGCACCCCCACCACAATAACACTCAATGCTAGAGCCCCCTTAGATATGTTCTCAGCCCCCTACTGTACTCCCTGTACACCCAGGCAAACACCATCTATAAGCTGATGAGGCCACCATAATTTGACAGATATCTAACAATGGCGAGTCAAAATTCAGGAGATAGAGGGCATGGTGATGTGGTTCAATGAGAGCACCCTCTTTCTCAATATCGGCAAAACTAAAGAACTATCATTGACTTCAGGAAGAAAGGAGGAGAATATGCTCCCATCTACATCAACGGAGCAGAAGTTGAAGGGGGAGAGCATCCTTGGAGTGACGATAACTGACAATCTGTCTTGGACTTCCAACGTAGATACAAAAGTCAAGAAAGTGCAGCAATGCTGCTTCTTCCTCAGGTGGCTCAGGATATTTGACATGTCCATAAGGCAGGTTAGACCAAGGAGAGCCAATGGATGTTAGTTACCTGGACTTCAAGAAGACTTTGACAAAGTGCTGCACAGGAGGCTACTGAGTAAGCTAAGGGCCCATGGCGTTAGAGGCAAGGTGCTAGCATGGATAGAACTTTGGCTGTTTGGCAGAAAGCAGAGAGCGGGGATAAAAGGGTCCTTCTCAGAATGGCAGCCTGTGATAAGTGGTGTTCTGCAAGAGTCAGTTTTGGGACCACAACTTTATCCATTAACGATCTAGACGAAGGAACTGAGGGCATTTGCAGATAAGCAAATGGCTAAGTTTGTAGATGATACAAAGGTAGGTAGAGGGACAGGTAGCATTGAGAGATTGGAGAGGCTGCAGAAGATATGGACAGGTTAGGAGAGTGGGCAAAGAAGTGGCAGATGGAGTACAACGTGAGGAAGTGTGAGGTCATGCACTTTGGTCGGAAGAATGGGGCATGAACTATTTTCTAAATGGGCAGAAAATTCAGAAATCTCAAGTGTAAAGAGACTTGGGAGTTCTAGTCCAGGATTCTCTCAAGGTAAACTTGCAGTTTGAGTCAGTAGTTAGGAAGGCAAATGCAGTGCTGGCATTTATTTTGAGAGGACTAGAATATAAAAGCAGGGATGTACTTCTGAGACTCCATAAGGATCTGGTCAGACTACATGTGGAGTATTGTGCACAGTTTTGGGCCCAGTATCTCAGGAAGGATGGACTGGCGTTGAAGCGTGTTAAGAGGAGGTTCATGAGAATGGTCCCAGGAATGAAAAACTTAACATATCAGGAACGTTTGAGGACTTTGGGTCTATACTCAATGGAGTTTAGAAGGATAGGGGGAATCTAATTGAAACTTACAGAATACTGAATGGCCTGGCGTGGATGTTGGGAAGATTTCCATTGGTAGGAGAGACTAGAACCTGAGGACATAGCCTTAGAGTAAAGAGAAAACCTTTTAGAATGGAGATAGGGAGAAGTGTCTTCATCCAGAGAGTGGGGAATCTATGGAATTAATTGCTACATAAAGCTGTGGAGGCCAAGTCATTGAGTATATTTAAGATGGAGATAGATAGTTTCTTCAGTTTCAAGGGGATCAAGGGTTATGAGGGAAAAGTGGGAGAGTGGGGTTGAGAAACTCATCAGCCATGATTGAATGGCAGAGCAAATTCAATGGGATGAATGGCCTAATTTTTGCTCCTATGTCTTATGGATCCTCACCAACCTTTACAGATGCACCATTGAGAGTATACTGTCTGGGTGCTATGACAATTGCTCAGTCCTGACCATCACGGAGCCAACCTTCCATCCATGTGCTCCATTTACACGGCTCTCTGCCGCAGAAAGGCTGCCAGCATCATCAAAGACCCCTCCCACCCCAGTAACAACCTCTTACAACCCCTTCCATCAGGCTCAAGATACAGAAGCTTGAACACACGCACCTGCAGGTTCAGGAACAGTTTCTTCCCGGTCTGTTATTAGACTGATGGATGGACTCTCTAACCTCCGATAATGCTGACCTTGCTAATGTTGATCTTACCAATGTCCTGTGTAATGTAACCTGATTGTCTCTGTCTAAGTCTCTTTGATCTGTACATCCTTGCTTACTCTGATCTGCCTGTGCTGCTCGTAAACAAAGCTTTTCACTGTACTTCGGTACATGTGACAATAAATCAATCAATCAATCAATCAATCATTTAATCAAATCCCCCATCTTAGGGAGAAGACACATGCCATTCACCTTATCTATACCCCTCATGATTTTATAAACCTCTATAAGGTGACCTCTCAATCTCCTACGCTCCAGGGAACAAAGTTTCAGCTAATCGAGCCTCTCCTTATAACTCAAATCCCCATTCCCAACAACATCTGGTAAATTGGTTAGGTGAATTAGTCATGCTAAATTGCCCATAGTGTTTAGGGATGTGTAGGTTGGGTGCATTAGTCAGTAGTAAATGTAGATTATTGGGGTAGGAGAATGGGTCTGGGTGGGTTATTCTTTGGAGGGTCGGTGTGGATTTGTCGGGCCAAATGGCCTGTTTCCACATCATAGGAATTCTATTGTAAAATTCTTCTGGATCCTCTCCAGTTTAATGATATCCTTTTTATAACAGGACAACCACAGCTGGGCACACTATTCCAGAAGCAGCCTCACCAAAGTTCTGTACAACCTCAACATAACATCCCAACTCCTGTATTCAGATGTCCGAGCAATGAAGCATGCTAAATGCTTTCTTCACTGCCTTATCTACATTGATGCAAACTTGAAAGAATTATAAAGCTAAAAATCACACAACACCAAGTTATAGTCCAACAGGTTTAATTGGAAGCACTAGCTTTTGGAGCACTGCTCCTTCATCAGTATAACCTGGTGTTATGTGATTTTTAACTTGGTACATCCCAGGCCAACACCGATATCTCCAAATCTTGAAAGACTTATGTACTTGAACACCTAAGTCTCTCTGTTCCACAACACTTCTCAAGGCCCTACTTTTAATTATATATGATTCGGATACCTGATGAAGGAGCGTCGCTCCGAAAGCTAGTGTGCTTCCAATTAAACCTGTTGGACTATAACCTGGTGTTGTGTGATTTTTAACTTTAATTATATATGTCTTGTCTTTGTTTACAAAGAACAAAGAGCAAAGAAAATTTACAGCCCAGGAACAGGCCCTTCTGCCCCCTAAGCCTCAGCCGATCCAAATCCACTGTCTAAACCTGTCGGTCAATTCCTAAGCATCTGTATCCCTCTGCTCCCCACCTAATCATGCATCTGTCCAGACACATCTTAAATTAACCTACCATGCCTGCCTCTACCACCTCTGCTGGCAACGCATTCCAAACGCCCACCACCCTCTGTGTGAAGTACTTGCTGTGTGTATCCCCCTGAAACTTTCCACCTCTCACCTTGAAAGCGTGACCTCTCGTTATTGAATCCTTCACCCTGGGGAAAAAGCTTGTCTCTATCCACCCTGTCTATACCCTTCATGATTTTGTAAACTTCAATCAGGTCCACCCTCAATCTCCTTTTTTCTAATGAAAATAAACCTAACCTACTCAGCCTTTCTTCATAGCTAGCACCTTCCATACCAGGCAACATCCTCGTAAACCTTCTCTTCACCCTCTCCAAAGCGTCCACATCCTTTTGGTAATGTGGCGACCAGAACTGTACACCGTATTCTAAATGCGGCCAAACCAATGTCCTGTACAAGTTTAACATGACCTGCCAGCTCTTATACTCAATACCCCGTCCAATGAAGGCAAGCATACCATATGCCTTCTTGACCACTCTATCCACCTGTGCAGCAATCTTCAGGGTACAATGGACCTGCACTCCCAGATCTCTCTGCTCATCAATGTTTCCCAAGGCTCTTCCGTTCATTGTATAATTCACTCTAGAATTAGTCTTGCCTAAATGCATCACCTCACATTTGTCTGGATCGAAATCCATCTGTCACTTTTCCACCCAACTCTCCAGTCTATCTATATCCTCCTGTATCCTTTGACAGTGCCTTATGCTTTCTGCTACTCCTCCAATCTTCGTGTCATTTGCAAACTGGCTGATCATACCAACAGTGCCCTCTTCCAGATCATTTATGTATATTACAAACAACAGTGGACCCAACACTGACCCCTGCGGAACACCGCTGGTCACCTTACTGCATTTCGAGAAACTCCCTCCAACTACTACTCTCTGTCTCCTGTTGCTCAACCAGTTCTTTATCCAGGTAGCTAGAACACCCTGCACACCATGTGACTTCACTTTCTCCATTAGTCTACCATGGGGAACCTTATCAAATGCCTTACTAAAGTCCATGTATATGACATCAACAGCCCTTCCTTCATCTAACAACTTGGTCACTTACTCGAAGAACTCTATTAAGTTGGTAAGGCACGATCTCCCCCGCACAAAACCATGTTGCCTATCACTGATAAGCCCATTCTTTTCTAAATATAAATAGATTCTATCCCTCAGTACCCTCTCCAGCAACTTTCCCACCACTGACGTCAGGCTCAGTGGTCTGTAGTTACCCGGAATATCCCTACTACCTTCTTGTACAGGGGGACAACATGAGCAACCTTCCAGTCCTCTAGCACCTCACCTATATTTAAGGACGTCACAAAGATATCTGTCAGGGCCCCAGTTGTTTCCTCTTTCCCCCAGCCTCCCTCAGCAACCTGGGATAGATCCCCTCCGGTCCTGGGGATTTGTCCGCCTTAATAACCTCTAGCCTACCCAACACATCTTCCCTACTTATGTCAACGTGATCCAGACTAATCAAACTTCTATCTCTAATCTCAACATTCATCATGTTCCTCTCCTCAGTGAGCACTGATGCAAAGTAATCATTCAGAATCTCACCCATTCTCTCAGGTTTGACACACAGCCTTCCTTCATTATCCTTTAGTGAACCAATCCTTTCTCTAGTTATCTGCTTGCTTGCTTATATAAGAATAAAATGCTTTGGGATTCTCCTTAATTCTGCTTGCTAGGGCTATTTCATGACCCCTTATAGCCGCTTGATTCCTTGTTTAAGACTTATCCTACTCTTCCGATATTCCTCTGTTAGCTGCCTAGACCTTATGTGTGCTTCCCTTTCATCTTGTTTTACCACAGTATAATACATCGAATTTATCCAAATTAAACGCCATTTGTCACTCTTCAGAGCAGATGATATACTCAGCATTCTCTGAGCATAAGTAACATGAGTCTTTGAAGTGGTGCTTGAAATTCATTCTAACTGCTTTTTCACCGTGATAAATTAGCATTGTTTACCTTTATTAGAAAATCTAGAGGAGGCTACATTTCAGTTATAGAGTCATAGAGATCTACAGCACAAGAAAGACCCTTCTACCCATTCCATCTGCACCTGTCTAATCCCATTAGCCAGCACCAGCTTACCCAGGGCATTGATAAGACCAAGTGAGAGTACTTTCCACAGTTTTGGTCATCTTATTTTAAGAAGGATGGAAATGTGTTATAAACAATTCAGTGAAAGTTGAACAGACTGATACTTGGAAATGGGTGGGTTGCTTCATGAGGAAAGGTTGAACAGGCTAGACTTGTATTCATTGGAGTTCAGAACCCTGAGGGGTCTTCACAGGGTTGATGTGAAGAGGATGTTTCCCCTTGTGACTGAGTTTAGAGCTAGCGGTCACTGTTTCAAAATAAGAGATCGTCTATTTAAGACATGAAGAGTGAGATTTCATCTTAGCTGATGGTGAATCTTTGGAACTCTTTCTCAAAATCAGTGGAGGCAGAGTCTTTGAAGATTACTAAGGCAAAGGTAGATAGATTCTTGGTAAGCAAGGGAGAGCAGGTATGGGTGAAAGGTTATCTGGAACATAGTGTCATGAGGTCAGCCATGATCCTGTTGAATGGTGGATCGGGCTTGAGGGGCTGAATGGCCTACTCCTGCTCCTCATTTGTATTTTTGAATGTAAGGTCTTTTCCCAGGGTCAGTCATATGCTCAAGGTGAGAGGGGAAGATTGAAAAGGGACCCAAGGGCAACCTTTTCACGCAGAGGGTGGTGCGTGTATTTAATGAGCTGCCAGAGGAAGTGGTGGAGGCTGATGTAATTACAACACTTAAAAAGGCATCTGGATAGGTACATGAATAGGTACACCAGATTATAGGGATATGGGTCAAGTGCTGGCAAATGGGACTAGATTAATTTGGGATATCTGTTCAATATGGACAAGTTAGATTGAAGGGTCTGTTTCCGTGCTGTACATCTCTAGGATTCTATGTATAAGTTCCCATCAAATGCTGCTGGACTTTTAATAGTATTGTTTTTAAGAGTTTATAGAGAGTTCTCTGTTAGGCCAGTATTTTATAAATATTTTATATGACAATATTGGTATCTGCTTGACTTGCATTTTGATAAAACCAATGATTGCACGTGCATTTATAAAAGTCTTTTCAGGTCAATATGTGATTGCCCAGTTCTCCCTGTTCCTGCATCCACCAGCAAAGTGTGAAATACTGTTCATATTGTCTTGGTTCCAAGTAGAATATTTCACTCTGTTGTACTTTTCACCTGCCAAGGCTGTGCCCTTTACACAAACCTGTCTGTGACCTCCTGAAACTTGTTAGTGTCCTCTTCATTTTTAAATACTATTGCGGTTTTTTTTCCCCAATCGACAAACTTCGAAATGTGGTATGAACATCCAGGCCTAGGTCATTGATACGTTTCAAACGAGTGTCCACCCACAGTTCAGTCTGCAGGCCAGACACTCACTAATCTCCCCTTTCATGTACATATTGGCAGTATTAGTCTTCAATCATATTTCTTGCTATCACAGGTCTATGACAGGTCTATATAGCTTTGTCAAGACCTTTTAAAGAACAATTTAGAAGTGGTTTGGCCACTGTTGGAATATTGTGTGCAATTCTGGTCTCCTTCCTATTGGAAAGATGTTGTGAAACTTGAAAGGGTTCAGAAAAGATTTACAAGGATGTTGCCAGGGTTGGAGGATTTGAGCTATAGGGAGAGGCTGAACAGGCTGGGGCTGTTTTCCCTGGAGCGTTGGAGGCTGAGGGGTGACCTGATAGTGTTTTATAAAATCATGAGGGGCATAGATAGGATAAATAGACAAGGTCTTTTCCCTGGGGTGGGGAGATCAGAACTAGAGGGCATAGGTTTAGGGTGACAGGGGAAAGATATAAAAGAGATCTAAAGGGTAACTTTTTCACACAGAGGGTGGTACGTGTATGGAATGAGCTGCCAAGGGAAATGGTGGAGGCTGGTACAATTGCAACATTTAAAAGGCATCTGGATGGGTATATGAATAGGAAGGGTTTGGCGGGATATGGGCCAAGTGCTGGCAGGTGGGACCAGATTGGGTTGGGATATCTGGTTGGCACGGTCAGGTTGGACTAAAGGGTCTGTTTCCATGCTGTACATCTCTATGACTCTATGACAACATTACAGTCTCAATCATGAGCATTCACAGCATGATCCTGCCTGCCTTTTCGAGTGGATTGCTTTGTAGGACTTTGGAATGAGCGTCTGCCTTCTCTTGATATCTGTGCCAATATTTGTCTCTCGATCATCATCACAGGGGTGAGTGATTGAAGAAAATCTAAACCATTTATCTGTTTGCTGTTTGTTAGACCTTGCTCTGTGCAGATTGCCTATCATGTTTGCCTACATTGCAACTGTGATATCATTCCAGAAGTGCTTTATTGGCAGTAAGGTACATTGTGAGTATCTGAGGACATTAAAGTGGTTCTTGCTTGATGCTTCTCCCAACATAGACATCTGATATGTATTACAGAGCAGTAGTGGAGTGGTAATGATCATTCTTCAAGTGTGTCCAATCTGTACCTTACAAGAAGATGCTGTTGTAGTGGTTATGTCTCTGAATTAGGTATCTGGAAGAACAAGCTTGAAGCTGGTGGAGTTTGGATTCACTTACTCCAGGAATTGTAGGCTATTCACAGCCAACAGTGAAACAATCATTGGTTGCCTTGTAAATCCTATTGATTCATTAATGTCTTTGTTAGTGTGTGTTGCTGGAAAAGCACAGCAGGTCAGGCAGCATCCGAGGAGCAGGAGAATCGACGTTTCGGGCAAAAGCCCTTCATCAGGAATGAGGCTGGAGCCACGGGTGGAGAGATAAATGGGAGCGGGGTGGGGCTGGGGGGAAGGTAGTTGAGAGTGCAATAGGTGGATGGAGGTGGGGGGGGGGGGGGATGAAGGTGATAGGTCGGAAACTAGGGTGGAGCAGATAGATGGAAGAAAGATTGACAGGTGAGACAGGTTATGAGGACAGTGCTGAGCTGGAAGTTTGGAACTAGTGTTAGATGGGGGGAGGGGAAATGAGGAAACTGGTGAAATCCACACTGATGCCCTAGGGTTGAAGGGTCCAGAGGCGGAAGATGAGGCTTTCTTCCTCCAGGCATCTGGTGGTGAGGGAGTGGTGATGGAGGAGGCTCAGGACTTGCATGTTTTCGGCAGAGTGGGAGGGGGAGTTGAAATGTTCAGCCATGGGGCAGTGGAGTTGGTTGGTACGCGTGTCCTGGAGATGTTCTCTGAAGTGCTGTGCGAGTAGGCATCTGGTCTCCCAATGTAGAGGAGACTGCATCGGGAGCAACGGATATGGTGAATGACATGTGTGGAAGTGCAGGTGAAACTTTGATGGATATGGAAGGCTCCTTTGGGGCCTTGGATGGAGGTGAGGGAGGAGGTGTGGGTGCAGGTTTTGCAATTCCTGTGGTGGCAGGGGAAGGTGCCAGGACGGGAGGGTGGGTTGTTGGGGGGCGTGGACCTGACCAGGTAGTCATGGAGGGAACGGTCTTTGTGGAAGGCGGAAAGGGGTGGGGAGGGAAATATATCCCTGGTGGTTGGGTCCGTTTGGAGGTAGTAGAAATGGCAGAGGATGATGCAATGTATACAGAGGTTGGTAGGGTGGAAGGTGAGGACCAGGGGGGTTCTGTCCTTGTTGCGGTTGGAGGGGAGGGTGTTGGAGAGCATCTTTAACCACGTGGGAGGGGAAATTGTGGTCTTTGAAAAAGGAGACCATCTGGTGAGTTCTGTGGTGGAACTGGTCCTCCTGGGAGCAGATGCGACAGAGGTGGAGGAATTGAGAATACGGGATGGCATTTTTACAGGAGATAGGGTGGGAGCAGGTGTAATCCAGGTAGCTGTGGGAGTTGGTGGGTTTGTACAAAATGTCAGTGTTGAGTCGGTCACCATTAATGGAGATGGAGAGGTCCAGGAAGGGGAGAGAGGTATCAGAGATGGTCCAGGTGAATGTGAGGTTGGGGTGGAATGTGTTGGTGAAGTTGATGAACTGTTTGACCTCCTCGTGGGAGACCAAGGTGCCACCAATGCAGTCGTCAATGTAGCGGAGGAAGAAGGGGGAGTGGTGCCAGTGTAACTACAGAAGATGGATTGTTCTACGTAGCCAACAAAGAGACAGGCATAGCTGGGGCCCATACGGGTGCCCATGGCTACCTCTTTGGTTTGGAGGAAGTGGGAGGATTCGAAGGAGAAATTGTTAAGGGTGAGGACCTGTTCAGCCGAACGAATGAGAGTGTCAGTGGAAGGGTACTGTTGGGGACGTCGGGAGAGGAAGAAACGGAGGGCTTGCAGGCCCTGGTCATGGCGGATGGAGGTGTAGAGGGATTGGATGTCCATGGTGAAGATGAGGTGCTGGGGGCCGGGGAAACAGAAGTCTTGGGGGAGGTGGAGGGCGTGGGTGGTGTCTCAAATATATGTGGGGAGTTCCTGGACTAGGGGGGATAGGACAGTGTCGAGGTAGGTGGAAATGAGTTCGGTGGGGCAGGAACAGGCTGAGACAATGGGTCGGCCGGGGGGTCAGGCTTGTGGATCTTGGGAAGGAGGTAGAACCGGGCAGTGCGGGGTTCCCGGACTATGAGGTTGGAAGCTGTGGGTGGGAGATCCCCTGAGGTGATGAGGTTGTGTATGGTCTGGGAGATGATGGTTTGGCGATGGGGGGGTGTGGGGTCATGGTCGAGGGAGCAGTAGGAAGAGGTGTCTTCGAGTTGGCGTCTGGCTTCAGCGGTGTAGAGGTCAGTGCGCCAGACTACCACTGCGCCCCTTTTATCTGCTGGTTTGATGGTGAGGTCAGGATTGGAGCAGAGGGAGTGGAGGGCTGCGTGTTGTGAGGGTGAGAGGTTGGAGTGGGGGAGGGGGTTAGACAGTTTGAGGTGGTTATTGTCTCGGCGGCAGTTGGAAATGAAGAGGCCGAGGGCAGGTAATAGGCCAGCACGGGGTGTCCATGTGGATGGGGTGTATTGGAGGCGAGTGAAGGGGTCCTCGGGAGATGGCAGGCATCTTGATGAAAAAAGTAAGGTTGGAATTGGAGGCAGCAGAAGAAGTGTTTGACATCACAATATGTATTCAATTCGTTGATGTGTGGATGGAGGGGGACCAAGGTAAGGTCTTTGCTGAGGACTGAATGTTCTACATTGGGGAGACCAGACGCCTTCTCATAGAGCGTCTCAGAGAACATCTCCAGGACATCTGCACCAATCAAGCCCATCACCCCGTGGCCGAACATTTAAATTCCCCCTCCAACTCTGCCGAGGACATGCAGGTCCTGGGCCTCCTCCATCATTATTCCTTTACCACCTGATGCCTGGAGGAAGAACGCCTCATCTTTTGCCTCGGGAGCCTCCAACCCCAGGGCATCAATGTGGACTTCACCAGTTTCCTCATTTTCCCTCACCCCCAACTTACCCCAGTTCCAAGCTTCCAGTTCAGCCCAGTCCTCATGACCTGTCCCAATCTCCCTTCCCACCCTCCTCTCTGACCTATCACCTTCATCCCCACCTCCATCCACCTATTGTACTCTCAGCTACCTTCTCTCCAGCCCCCACCCCCCTCCCATTTATCTCTCTACCCCCGAGGCTCCCAGCCTCATTTCTGATGAAGGGCTTTTGCCCGAAACATCGATTTTCCTGCTCCTTGGATGCTGCCTGACCTGCTGTGCTTTTCCAGCACCACTCTAATCTTGACTCTAATCTCCAGCATCTGGAGTACCCACGTCCGCTTCACTAATGTCTTTGCCTGACACCAGATCCACAGTAATATAATTGTCTCTGATATGCCCTCTGACATGACCAGAAAGTGAGGTCTGCAGATGCTGGAGATCAGAGCTGAAAATGTGTTGCTGGAAAAGCGCAGCAGGTCAGGCAGCATCCATGGAACAGGAGAATCGACGTTTCGGGCATAAGCCCTTCTTCAGGAATGAGGAAAGTTTGTCCAGCAGGCTAAGATAAAAGGTAGGGAGGAGGGACTTGGGGGAGGGGCGTCGGAAATGTGATAGGTGGAAAGAGGTCAAGGTGAGGGTGATAGGTCAGACTGGGGTGGGGGCGGAGAGGTCAGGAAGAAGATTGCAGGTTAGGAAGGCGGTGCTGAATTCGATGGATTTGACTGAGACAAGGTGGGGGGAGGGGGAATGAGGAAACTGGTGAAATCCGAGTTCATCCCTTGTGGTGGGAGGGTTCCTAGGCGGAAGATGAGGCGTTCTTCCTCCAGCCGTCGTTTTGTTGTGGTCTGGCGATGGAGGAGTCCAAAGACCTGCATATCCTTGGTGGAGTGGGAGGGGGAGTTGAAGTGTTGAGCCACAGGGTGGTTGGGTTGGTTGGTCCGGGTGTCCCAGAGGTGTTCTCTGAAACGCTCCGCAAGTAGCCGGCCTGTCTCCCCAATATAGAGGAGGCCACATCGGGTGCAGAGGATGCAATAGATGATGTGTGTGGAGGTGCAGGTGAATCTGTGGCGGATATGGAAGTTTCCTTTGGGGCCTTGGAGGGAAGTGAGGGGGGAGGTGTGGGCACAAGTCTTGCACCTCCTGCAGTTGCAGGGGAAGATGCCGGGAGTGGAGATTGGGTTGGTGGGGGGGTGTGGATCTGACGAGGGAGTCACGGAGGGAGTGGTCTTTACGGAATCCTGGGGTAGGTCATTCAGCCCATTAAAAACTGCTCTGCCATTCAGTATGATCATCCAACTCAGACTCCTGTTCCCATTTTCTCCCCATATCCAATGATCCTTTTATCCATAAGAACTCTATCTAACTCCTCCTTGAAAACATTCAATGTTTTGGCCCCAACTGCTCTCTGTGGTAGAGAATCCCACAGGCTCCCCACTCTCTGGGTGAAGACATTTCTCCTCATTTCAGTCCAAAATGGCCCACCCTTCATCCTTTGGGTCTGATCCCTGGTTCTGAACTCCCTGATGCTGTGAACATCCTTTCTGTGTTTAGCCTGTCCAATCCAGTTAGAAACTGGTAGGTTTCTATGAGATCCTTTTCTATTAAATCCTGGAATTCCCTCCCTAAGGGCATTGTAGGTCATTGTACAGCACATGGACTGCAGAGGTTCAAGAGGGCAGCTTGCCCCCACCATCTCAAGAGCAGGAATGACATCAAATCCCTACAGAGTAGATAGAGGCCATTTAGCTCATTGAAACTGCACCAATCCTCCAAACAGCATCCAGGCCAGACCCAAACCCCCCCCCCATATCCATAACCCTGTATTTCACATGGCTAACCCACTTATCCCTGGATTCTATGAGCAATTTAGCATGGCCAATCCACCCTAACCTGCACATCTTTGAACTGTGGGAGGTAACCAGAGCACCCAGAGGAAACTGGGGAGGTGGGGGATGTTGGTTTGTTGTTTTTGGTCAGTTTCCCCATGCAGCCATTTATTTTGATCTCAGCCTTTCCATCTCACTGTCGAGCCCACAGTCAAGGCTGGGCACTGAGATACCCTGTTTTGCTGCTTTATCGTTAAGTGTCTTGGTGTCCTACTGGTTTTCTCCAGATTGTTCACAGTTCTCAGCTTTTTCCCTTACACTGCAGCATGTTTGAGAATTATCTTTTGTATCGAATCCCTACAGTGTGGAAACAGGCCATTTAGCCCAACAAGTCCACACCGACCCTCCAAAGAGTAACCCACCCAGATCCATTCACCATTTACCCCTGATTAATGCACCTAATCTACACATCCCTGAACACTACGGGCAATTTAGCATGGCCTATTCACCTAACCTGTACATCTTCAGGCTGTGGGAGGAAACCAGAGCACCCAGAGGAAACCCACACAGGCGCAGGGAACATGTGAAAACTCCACACAGACATTCACCAGAGGCTGGAATCGAACCCAGGTCCCTGGCACTGTGAGGCAGCAGTGCTAACCACTGAGCCACCATGCCTGGGGTTACACCTGTCCTTTTTGCAAGGTTTCTCACTTCTCTCTAGCAGCCTTTCTCTCTTTTGTTCCATTTATAGACAGCAGCCTCAAGGTTAGAGACAGAAACAAACTGCAGATGCTGGCTTCCAAGGTGGACAAGCAGGAGGCTGGAAGAACACAGCAAGCCAGGCAGCTGCAGGAGACTTCCTAGTCCTGAAGATGGGTTAGTACCCAAAACATTGACTTCTCCACATCCTGATGCTGCTTGGCTTGCTGTGTTCTTCCAGTCTCCTGCCTGTCTACCTTCTCCCCTTGGTCTGTATTATTGACAGGGATATTTAAGGTTGGAAGGATGGATTTACAGAAAATATGTTGGTAGTCAGTGACATAATGGTAATGCCTGTGGGCTAGCAATCCAGGCAAATGTTCTGAGTTCATGGGCTTGAATCCCAGTTTGGCATGTGCTGGCTCTTCTTGTAGCCACGGTATTTATGTGGTGAGTCCAATTCAGTCTCAGGTCAATGGTAACTCCCAGGATGTTGATTGCGGGGTGTTCAGTGATCCTCCAATGGGATGAGGGAGGACTTGGCTAAGTTAGACTGGGAGCAAAGGTTATATGGTGGGACAGTGGAAAGCATTCAAAATGATTTTTCATAGTGCTCAGCAAAAGTGGAAAAGGAAGGACTGTAGGAAAAGGTCTAATCAGCCATGGATTACTAAGGAACTAAAGGAGGTTATCAAATTGAAAGCTAATGCGTACAAAGTGGCAAACATTAGTGGGAAACTAGATGTTTTATGAAATATTTAAAGGTAAACTGGAAGCCGAGAATACAGCTATAAAGAAAGGAAAGATAGATTATGGGAGTAAACTATTTCAGAATATGAAAACAGATAGCAAAAGTTTCTATAAATATATAAAATGAAAAAGAATGAAAGAGTGGCTAAGGTAAACATTAGTCCTTTAGCGGATGAGAAGGGGGATGTAATACTGAGCGATGAGGAAATGGCCGTGATATTGAACAGTTATTATTGTCTTCGTAGTGGAATACACAAATAACATACCAATAATTGATGATAAGAAGGCTGTGGCACGTGAGGACCTAGAAATGATCATTATCAGTAATGAGTTGGGCAAGGTAATGGGGTTAAAGGCAGACAAGTCTCCTGTCCCTGTGGAATGCATCCCAGGATATTAAGAGAGATGGCAGGGAAAATACCAAATGCACTCCTGGATAATTTACTAAGATTTGTTGGACTCTGTGGCCTTTCCAGCTGATTGGAAAGCAGCAAATGTGATGCCAGTGTTTAAAAAAGAAGATAGATGAAAAGTGGGTAATAATAGGCACGTTAGCTTAACTTCAGTTAAGGAAAACAAGACATTTGGATAGAAATTGACCCATTGGGCAGATGCAACCTGTGTTCATGAAAAACAGGTCTTATTTAACTAATTTACTGGAATTCTTTGAGAACATTATGAGCGTGGTAGACAATGGGAATTGGTGGACTTGGTGTATCTGGATTTCCAGAAGGCATTTGACAAGGTGTTGCACAAAAGGCTGCTGCATAAAATAAAGCTGCAGGACATTATGGATAATATATTGGCATGGACAGGGGATTGGTTAACTAACAGAAAGCAAATAGTGGGGATAAATAGGTGTTTTTCTAATTGGCGATCAATGGCTAGTGGTGGGCCTCAGGGATCAGTGTTGGGACCAAAATTGTTTACAATTTACATAGATGATTTGGAGTTGGGGACCAGGTGTACTGTGTCAAAGATGACACGAAAATAAGTGGTAGAGCAAAGCGTGCAGAAGACACAAAGTCTGTAGAGAGATATAGATAGGTTAAGTGAGCTTAAGGCAAAGGTCTGGCAGATGGAGTATTGGTAAATGTGAGGTCATCCATTTTGGTCAGAATAACACAAAAATGGACTTTTATTTAAATGGTGAAAAATTGTAGCATGCTGCTGTGCAGAGTGATCTGGGCATCCTTGTGCATGAATCACAAAAAGTTGGTTCGCAGGTGCAGCAGGTAATTAAGAAGGCAAATGGAATATTGTCCTTCATTGCTAGAGGGTTGGAGTTTAAAAGCAGGGAGGTTATGCTGCAGCTGTAAATGGCGCTGGTGAGGCCACACCTGGAGTACTATGTACAGTTTTGGTCCCCTTACTTGAGAAAGGATGTACTGGCACTGGAGCGGGTGCAGAGGAGATTCACCAGGTTGATTCCAGAGTTAGGGTTGGCTTATGAGGAGAGACTGATGAGAGTGTGACTACACTCATTGGAATTTAGAAGAATGAGGGGGATTCTTATAGAAACATATACATTTATGGTGGGAGTAGATGAGATAGAAGCAGGGAGGTTTTTCCATTGGTGGGTGTAACTGGAGATAGGGGGCATAGCCTCAAAATAAGGGGGAGCAGGTTTAGGACTGAGTTGAGGAGGAACGTCTTCATCCAAATGGTTATGAATCTGTGGAATTCCCTGCCCAATGAAGCAGCTGAGGCTACCTCATTGAATGTTTTTAAAACGATGATCGATAGACTTTTGAACAGTAAAGGAATTAAGGATGATGGTGAGTGGGCAGGTAAGTGGAGCTGAGTCCACAGAAAAATTAGCCATGATCTTAATGAATGGTGGATCAGGCTCAACAGGCCAGGTGGTGTAGAAAAGGCCCTTCGGCCCATTGAGTCTGACTGTCTCAGTGTCTGAAGAGTTGTGAATGGTGCTGAACATTATGCAATCATTGGCGAACATCCCCACTTCTGACCTTATGATGGAGGGAAGGTCATTGATGAAGCAGCAGAAGATGGTGTTTTAAAAGAATGAGAGCTGGTCTTTTCCAAATGTGAAAGATTTAAAGGAAGATGACGGGGTGGTTGTTGAAAGAATGTTTCCCCTTGTAGGAAAGACTGGAACCAGGGGACACAGTTTTAAATATGGGATTTTTAAAAAAAATTAGAATACCTACAGTGTGGAAACAGGCCCTTCAGCCCAACAAGTCCACACCAACCCACCCAGACCCATTTCCCTCTGACTAAAGCTATGGGCAATTTAGCATGGCCAATTCACCTGACCTGCACATCTTTGGATTGTGGGAGGTAACCAGAGCACCCAGAGGAAACACACACAGACACGGGGAGAACGTGCAAACTCCACACAGACAGTCATCCAAGGCTGGGTCCCTGATGCTGTGAGGCAGCAGTGCTAACCACTGAGCCACTATTAAGATAGGGTTTGATATCAAGCCTAACTGGGATAGTCTGCTTAAAAATCAAGCTTTATTATTCCCAGAGTTCTCACAAAAGTTAAAAATGTTATCAAACTACATCCAATTTACCTGTTGGATAGACTCAGATGAACAGAAAGCATGGACCACATTTCTATATTAAACAAGAACTATTAATGTTACAAATAAATACATTCTGACTACAGGTAAACAACATATAACTCTATTCATTAAAACTCTAACCCCCTTCTAAAACCCCAATGCACACAAATGCAATTACAAATCTTTAGTGATGTGGAAGAAAAGGTACTGGGGACGTAATTCAATAGTGCCAATCTTCACAATTCAATGGATTGTTCCTTTTGTTTCCAAATCCTCCAGTTCTCTGATCTTCTCCCTCCAGTTTTTGTTTCTTCACAGGAGGCACCGGGTGATTGGATCACAAATTGTAAAGTCACTGAGTTATTAATTGTAAGCAACAGCTAACAGTAACTCAAATAATGGCAAAATTCAGTGGATGCTGGAAATCTGAAACTAACACCGTCTGGCAGTATCTTTGGCCAGGAAAACAGAGTTAATGTTTTGAATCTTCCTCAGGACTCACAACACAAGGAGGGAGTTGGAAAACAATGAAGGCAAATATAAAGGATTAAAACAGAAATCTTGTTGAAGAGGAGAACAAAACTTCTTTAAGGTGGGCTTACCTTGAAGAGAGGGAAGAAATATTCTGAACAAGCGTCATGCCCGACCTAAAAGGTTAACTCTGTTTCTCCTTCTACAGATGCAGCCAAACCTGCTGAGTTTCTCCAGCAATATCCATGTTTGCCAACAGAAACTAGTGATTTGATTTGATTTGATTTGATTTATTATTGTCACATGTACCTCAGTGCAGTGAAAAGTTTTGTTTTGCATGCAATACAGGCAGATCATGCCATACAAAGATCATAGGGTGATTAAACAAAACGAGGAATAAAAAATTACAGCTGCAAATAAAGTGCATTCAAAAAATCATTATTAGATTTGAAATATGAGAGATTGAAGGGAGAAAATAAACTGGCTTTCTTCTACTTTACTGGAGAGACTGGCACATTATCTTCCCTTGGAGCAGCTGAAGGCTTCTGTCAATATTGTTCACACCCACAAGCTGCTTAACTACCCAGGAATCACTCAGGATGTTGTCAGGCCGATGGCCTTTGGCATCCACAACTGAACAACACTCCACAAGCCTATCAGTAACCAGCAGCCAGCCAATCTCACACACGACCTGGTGCTGACCCATCTACAGCTTCCCCTGCTGCTTAAACAAAATGTCAACACAACCAACGTTTTCTTTTTAAAAATTTGCTTTTTGGAAGTTCAGCGATCCTTTCCTTAGGTGTTAGTTTTGAAACAGTTCCTTTCTTATTTCAGTCCGCAATCAAAAATAAAGAAAAATTAAAAGGAACCATCTTTACATCGAGAAAGAATTTCAGTCCCTCAAAGAGCCAGGGGTCTGTGGAAGTCTCTCTCACAAAGGGCAGTAGGAGTAGGATAATTGAATATTTGTAAGCGTGAGTCCTGACTAACAAGGGAGTCAAAATTTATCAAGAGGTAGGTGGGAAAATGGATGGTGGCTTCCACCAGGTCAGCTGTGATCTGATTGGATGGCAGAGCAAGCATGAGGGACCGAATGGCCTCTTGAGTCTGTATGGTTAAAAAGAAATCCATGTATCTTCTTTAACTTTGGAAAGTTTATAAGACTTGGAAACTTTATCTTTGTGCTGTTTAGAGGTACCGACTGTTATTTTGAATTCCAACTGGTTCCTATTTTGGTTCAACGATAAAGTGGAAAAAAACCTACAGATTGTGTAAATAAGATGTTCTCTGATTAAGATGACCCTGTTTGCAATTGCTGTCCTTACTTCTTTTCACGGAGTGCAGAATTAAGATAAAGTGACCAACAGATAAGATGTACAGGACTTTAACCCAGATGGAGCTTTATAGTTCTTCAAAACAGACTGTAGCGAGCTCGACTGTAAGAAACACTGTTACAAAGTCAATGCATTGAACTGAAGGCATAGGAAGAAGAATTGACTTGTCAGGCATTCTCTCACAACACCTTCCAAACCTATGGTTACTACCATTTAGAAGGACAATAGGAGCACCACCCCCTGCAAGTTCCCTTCCAAGCCACTCACCTTCCTGTCTTGGAAATATATCACTGTTTAGATTTAGATTTAGATTAGATTACAGTGTGGAAACAGGCCCTTCGGCCCAACAAGTCCACACCGACCCGCCGAAGCAAAACCCACCCCTACCCCTACATTTACCCCTTACCTAACACTACAGGCAATTTAACATGGCCAATTCACCTGACCCTTCACATCTTTGGACTGTGGGAGGAAACCGGAGCACCCGAAGGAAACCCACGCAGACACGGGGAGAACGTGCAAACTCCACACAGTCAGTCGCCTGAGGTGGGAATTGAACCCGGGTCTCTGGCTCTGTGCTAACCACTGTGCCACCGTGCCGCCCACTTATTCAGCGTTGCTGGGTATATCCAGCACATGGACTGCAGCAGTTCAAAAAGGCAGCTCACCCCCACCTTCTCAAGGGGCAACTAGGGACAGACGGTAAATGCTGGCCCAGCCATCAACACTCACATCTCTTAAGTAAATGAAAAATACCTCAAAGGATTGTAAATCTTTGGAACTCACTTCACCAGAGGATTTTGCATGCTTCCTCGCTGAATAGATTTCAGGCTGTGATGTCTTAGGGAATTGTAGAATAACTTTTTCTCTTCACTGACGGAATGCATATCCAGAGGGATCATGGAATCTGATACATTAATCACAAAACATTAACATGCAGGTACAGCAAGTGTTTAGGAAGGTTAATGGAATGTTGGCTTTTATAACAAACCAAATTGAGAATTTTTCTGCTTTTTCATTCATAAGACGTGGACATCCCTGGCCAGAATTTATTGCCTGTCCTTAGTTGCCCCTTGAGAAGGTGGGGACGAGCTGCCTTCTTGGACCGGTGCAGTCCGCGTGCTGCATGTAGACCCACAATGCCCTTAGGGAGGGAATTCCAGATGTTGACCCAGTGACACTGAAGGAATGGCCATGCATTGGAGGAAGTGATGGCCTGGTGTTATTATCACTGGAATGTTAACCCAGAGACTTAGATAATGTTCTGCAGACCGGGGTTTGAATCCTACCATGGCAGATAGGAAAATTTGAGTTTAATAAAAATCTGGAATTACAAGTCTAAGGCTGACCATGAATCCATTGTTGATTGTCAGAAAAACCCATCCGGTTCACTAACCCCCTTTAGGGAAAGAAGCTGCTATCCTTACCCACTCTGGTCTACATGTGACTCCAGACCCACAGCAATGTGGTCAACTTTTAACTGCCCTCTAGGTGATTTAAGGATGGGCAAGTAATGCTGGCTTAGCCAGTGATGCCCTCATTCTGTGAATGAATAAAGTAAAAAAATTCCAAGTTAGGATGGTGAGTGGAGGGGAACTTGCAGGGGCTGGTGTTCCCACATATCTACCCAATTGGTCCTGCCTCACTGACTGTTGTTTTCACATAACAATCACAATTTAAGTTTAATTAATAAACCTGGAATTGAAGGCTTATCTTAACAACTGTGTCATGGATACCACTATTGATTGTTGTAAATATCTTTTTCACTCGTATTCTTTAGGGAATAAAATCTGCCATTCTTATCTGGCTCAGCACACCTGTGAAACATAGAGGGTAAAGGAGGAGAAAGTGAGGACTGCAGATGCTGGAGGTCAGAGCTGAGAGTGTGTTGCTGGAAAAGCACAGCAGGTCAGGCAGCATCCGAGGAGCAGGAGAATCGACATTTCAGGCTAGAGCCCTTCATCAGGAATCATTCCTGATTAAGGGCTCTGGCCCGAAACGTCGATTCTCCTGCTCCTCGGAAGCTGCCTGACTTGTGCTTTTCCAGCAACACACTCTCGACATAGAGGGTAAAGCTAAGCAATGAGGGTAAACTATGAAAGAATATGAAAATGGACAGTAAGCGCTTCTTTAAATACATGAAAAGAAATGGAGTGGCCAAAGTGAACATAAGCCCCTTAGTGGATGAGACAGGGGAGATGATAATGAGGACCAGGAAATAGCAGAGAAGTTAGGTATATACTTTCCATCAGTCTTCATGGTGGAAGATATAAATAACATTCTAAAGTTAATAAATTATTAAGGAGCAAAAGGAAGACAGGGAATAATTATAGCAACTATCGCTAGAGAAAAATAATATTAGGCATGATGGGATGCATCTAGGGTATTACAGGAAGTGAATACACCAGTAGTAGGATAGAATCCCTACAGTATGGAAACAGGACTTTCAGCCCAACAAGTCCACACCGAGCCTCTGAAGAGTATCCTACCCAGATCCATTTCCCATGACTAATGCACCTAACCTACACATCCCTGAACACTATGGGCAATTTAGCATGGCCAATTCACCTAACCTGCACGTCTTCGGATTGTGGGAGGAAACCCACACAAACACAGAGAGAATGTGCAAACTCCACACAGATAGTCGTTCAAGGCTGGAATGAAACCTGAGTCCCTAACTCTGTAAGGCAGCAGTGCTAACCACTGAGCCACCGTGCTGCCCATCATTATCTTCCAGGAATCTACTGTGCTCAATTCTGGTCTCCCTGCTTTAGGAAGGACGTTGTGAAACTTGAAAAGGTTCAGAAAAGATTTACAAGGATGTTGCTAGGGTTGGGGGGGTGGGGTGGGGGTTAGTGGAGGTTGAGCTATTAGGGACAGGTTGAATAAGCTAGGGCAGTTTTCCCTGGAGCGTCGGAGGTTGAGGGCTGACCTTATAGAGTTTATAAAATCATGAGGGGCCATGGATAGTGTGAAGAGCCAAGGTCTTTTTCCCCAGGGTAGGGGAATCTAAAACTGGAGGGTACAGGTTTAAGATGTGAAGGGAAAAGGGACCTAAGGGGCAACCTTTTCACTCAGAGGGTGGTGCGTGTATGGAATGAGCTGCCAGAGGAAGTGGTGGAGGCTGGTACAATTGCAACATTTAAGAGGCCTCAGGGTGGGTATATGAATAGGAGGGGTTTGGAGGGATATGGGCAAGTGCTGGCAAATGGGACTAGATTGGGTTGGGATATCTGGTCGGCATGGACGGGTTGGACCGAAGGGTCTGTTCTGCTACTATACAGCTCTATGACTCTCTGATACCTTAGATTCTGGATAAGTCTCAGAGGATTGAAAAATTGCCAATGTAACACCTTTATTTAAAGAAAAGAGAGAAAAAGCAGGTAACTATAACTTAATGTCTGTTCCTAGAAAACTGTTTGAATCTATTACACGAGATGTAATAATGGAGCATATAGAAATACATAAGATGAACAAACAGTTGGCATAGCTTAATGAAGGGGAAATCTTGCCTGACAGATTTACTACAATTCTTTAGGAAAGTAACTAGCTGGATGATAAAGAGAAATCAGTAGATGTTATATATTTCAGAAGGTGATCTAAGGCATCGTACATAAGGCTACTTAATAAGGTCAGAGCCCATAGTTTTTGGAGGTAGTGTATTTACATGGATCAAGGATTGGCTTACTAACAGAAGACAGAAAGTTGGAATAAGGGGGATGCATCTTCAGGATGGCAATTTGTAACTAGTGGAGTACCACCGGGATCAGTGCTGGGGCAAACGTAATGGATCAGGAAATTGATTCACCACAATGACACAAAAATAGCTAGGAAGACAGGTGGTGAGAGAGACTTTAAATGCCAGACAGTGATGCAGGCAGTTAACATGAGAGTGTAAAAGCTTGGTAAGTGGAATATAATGTGGGGATGTGTGAGGTTCTGCACTTTAGCAAGGTAAATAGAGGGGCTGAATATTATTTAAATGGATAAAGACTGCAGAAAGCCAGAGCACAGAGGGATTTGGGAACCCTTGTGCATGAATTACAAAGGGCTAACATCCAAGTTCAGCAGGCAATTGGGAAGGCAAATGGAAAGTTGACATTGGAGTATCAATAGGATAGTCTTGCTATCAGCTCAGCCATGGTCTCATTGAATGGCAGGGTAGACTTGGCCAAATAGCATACTTGTGTTCCTATGGTCTTCATAGTTCAATTGAATTGAGTGAACATAAAATCCAAAAGATGGAGTATCATGTGGAAAAATGGGAAGTTGTTGACTTTGGCAGAAAGAATGAAACAGCAGAGTATTAATTAAATCTTCGAGGAGCTGAATGGTCTACTTCAGCTTCTGTTTTGTATGTTCATCGATAGCATTAGGGGATTTGTGGAACACCACCCCCTGCAAGATCCCCTCCAAACCACTCACCATCCTGACCTGGAAATACATCGCCGTTCCTTCAGTGTCGCTGGATTGGAATCCTGGAAGTCCCTCCCTCAGGACATTGTGGGTCAACCTACAGCACATGGACTGCAGCATAGTCAAAGTAGCATTCCAACTTTCTCAAGGGGGCAACCAGGGATAGACAATGACTATTGTCCCAGTCAGGGACACCCACGTCCCCTGAATGAATGAATGAATGCAAAACTCTGCAGAGGAGATGAAAACCAGGGCTTTCAATTTAATTGCTATTAGCTCAGCAGGGGATTCAGGAGACAGGCCCACTCCCAGACAGTGGCAATCATGCACAGCCTCACTATCATAGGGAGTATTTGAGGTGAATAAGGGGAGCAAGATGAACTCACAAGGGAGGGACGTGCAGTGAAAGGTGGTGGGAGGAAGCTGGTGTAGAGGCGAAGCACGAGTTGGGCCGAATGGCCTGTTCCTGTGCTGTTGGTACAATTGGTTCTGATATAACACAATAGTTCAGTTCTCATGTGATCTCTCATTATAAGAAAATCACACAATAGCCGCACCATTTAAACTAATGGGCCCGGAATCACATTATAGCCAATACAGGTAAGGAAAGTTCGAGTTCTGCAAATAATGGTCTAAATTCTTCAATTGCGTGAAAGCTAATTCACATTGAAGAAATACGTGTTTTAGTAGAACTGAACTGTACTGTCATGTAATTAAAATGTATGTGAGTAATGACATGCTGATGGTATGCTGACAACATAAGGATAGGAGGGACTGGGAGCAGGATGTAAAGCGGGTTAACATTCGGATGAATTGGGTGAGTGGGCAAATGCATGGCAGATACAGTATACATGTGGATAAATGTGAGATTGTCCACTTTGGTAGGAAAAGCAGACTGACAGTATTATTTAAATGATGGATTGAGAAAGGTTGATGTACAAAGAGACCTGCATGTTCTTGTATACCAGTCACTGAAAGCAAGCAGTCAGGTAGATAAGTGGCATGTTGGCCTTCATTGCAAGAGGATTGGAGTACAGAAATAAGGATGTCTTATTGTAGTGATACAGGGCTAGGGTGAGATCACACCCCCCATTTTGTTTGCAATTTTAGTCCCTTTGCCTAAGAAAGGATATATTTGCCATGGAGACAGTGCAGTGAAGATTAGATTACTTACAGCGTGGAAACAGGCCCTTCGGCCCAAGAAGTCCACACCAATTCTCCAAAGTGAAACCCACCCAGACCCATTCTCCTACATTTACCCCATCACCTAACACTACGGGCAATTTAGCATGGCCAATTCACCAATCCTGCACGGTTTTGGATTGTGGGAGGAAACCGGAGAACCCAGAGGAAACCCACACAGACACAGGGAGAATGTGCAAACTCCACACAGACAGTTGCCCGAGGCAGGAATTGAACCCAGGTCTCTGGCACTGTGAAGCAGCAGTGCTAACCACTGTGCCACCCATGAAGATTCACCAGACTGAATCCTGGGATAGCAGCTTTGCTGTCTGAGGCGAGATTGGTTAGACTATGCTTATATTCGATGGTGTTTCAAATAATGAGAAGGGATCCTACCGAAACATACAAAATTCTGACAGGGTTAGACAGATTGGTTACAGAGATATTGTTTCCCCCAACTGACAGTTCATGGTCACAGAGTACTGGGTAAGCCAATTAGGACTGAGGTGAGAAACTCAGGGAGTTCTCTCCCTCAGAAAGCCATGAAGATCATGTCACCGAATATATTCGAGAAAGAGATTGATACAATTCTAGATTTCAAAAGCATCAAGGGGTATGAGAGAAAGTGGGAATATGGTGTTGAGATAGATGATTTGCCACAATTTTATTGGATATACTGCAGCTGAGGTCAAACCAGAGCCGGAGGTGCCTCAGACAGTTGGTTGCAAGTGGATCTTTCAGGGTTAACCGAGGTTAGGAGGGCAGCATCTGAGATGGGAATGAGCAAGCCCAGAAAGTTCAGATGCAGTAGGAAAAGGATGCTCAACAGGTTATTGAGAAAACAATGATAGAAGGGAACTAGGCATCAGGTGGGAGGGTGTGTCATGAGGAAGATGTGAATCAGCTTCAGTAAGATTTGGATGGGCTCAGTGAACGCAGACTTAGGGTGGCATGGTGGCTTAGTGGTCAGCACTCCTGCCTCATAGCGCTAGGACCTGGGTTCAATTCCACCCTCTAGCAACTGTCCATGTGGAGTTTGTGTGTTAGAACATAGAGTGGTACATGCCCTTGATGTTACACTGACCTGTGGAACCAATCTGAAGCCCATCTAACCTACACTATTATCATCCATATGTTTATCCAATGACCATTTAAATGCCCTTAAAGTTGGCGAGTTGCAGGCAGTGTGTTCCATGCCCCCACTGCTCTCTGAGTAAAGAAACCGCCTCTAACATCTGTCACCCCTCAATTTAAAGCTATGTCCTCTCATGCTAGCCATCATCATCTGAGGAAAAATGCGCTCTGATTATCTTATATGTCTCAATTAAGTCACCTCTCAACCATCTTCTAACAAAAACAGCCTCAAGTTCCTCAGCCTTTCCTCGTAAGACCTTCCCTCCATACCAGCCAACATCCTGGTAAATCTCCTCTGCACCCTTTCCAAAGCTTCCACATCCTTCCTATAATGCGTGACTAGAACTGTACTTAATATGCCAAATGCAGCATGACCTTGTGGCTCCTAAACTCAATCCCTCTACCAATAAACACTAACACACCGTATGCCTTCTTAACAACCTTATCAACCTGGGTGGCAACTTTCAGGGATCTATGTACATGGACACTGAGATGTCTCTGCTCATCTATACTAACAACAATCTTATCATTAGCTCAGTACTTTTTATTCCTGTTGCTCCTTCCAAAGTGAATCACCTCACACTTTTCCGCATTAAACTCCATTTGCCACCTCTCAGCCCAGCTCTGTAGCTTATCTATCTCTCTCTGTAACCTGCAACATCCTTCAGCACTATCCCCAACTTCACCGACCTTGGTGTCATCCATAAATTTACTAACCCATCCTTCTACACCCTCGTCCAGGTCATTTATAAAAATGACAAACAGCAATGGCCCCAAAACAGATCCTTACGGTACCCCACTAAGTAACTGAACTCCAGGATGAACCTTTCTCATCAACCATCACTCTCTGTCTTCTTTTAGCAAGCCAATTTCTGATCCAAGCCGCTAAATCACCCTCAATCCCATGGCTCCGTATTTTGTGCAATAGTCTATGGTGGGGAACCTTATCAGATGCCTTACTGAAATTCATACACACTACATCAACCGCTTTACCCTCATCCACCTGTTTGGTCACCATCTCAAAGAACTCAATAAGGTTTGTGAAGCACGACCTACCCTTCACAAAATTATGTTGATTATCCCTAACTAAGTTATTTCTCTCTAGATGATTATAAATCCTATCGTTGATAACCTTTTCCAACACTTTATCCACAACCAAAGTACGGCTCACTGGTCTATAATTACAAGGGTTATCTCTACTCCCCTTCTTGTTCTCCCTGAGTCTGCATGGGTCTTCTCCGGGTGCTCCAATTTCCTCCCACAGTCCAAAGATGTGCAACTTATTTAGATTGGCCATCAGGAATCCAGGGTTATAGGGGTGGGTCTGGGCAGGATGCTCTTCGAAGGGTCAAGATGGACCATCTGTTTCCACACTGTAGGGGTTCTATGATGATGGAAAGTCATGTGCTTCACCCATTTTGGAAGATGCAGATTATTTTTTAAAATGATAAATTGTTGGAAAGTGTAGATGTACAAAATGACTTAAATATCTTCGCCGATAAGCCATTGAAGGCTAACATTCAGGTTCAGCAAACTACTAGGAAGGCTAATGTAGGCTTTTATCACAAGAGGATTTGAGGACAGGAGCAGTGAAATCTTGCTTCAGCTATGGTTAGACTGCAGTATGGGAGTACTGTGTGCAGTTCTGATCTCTTTATCTCAGGAAAGATATTACAGTGATCTTTATTTTAAATATGGGCCAAATACTGACAAATGGGACTTAATTAATTTAGGATATTAGGTTGGCATGGACGAGTTGGACTGAAGGGTGTATTTCCGCGCTGTATGTCTCTGTGACTCTATGACACTATAACTGGCACCTTAATGAATTGGTGCTCTTGATAAACTGGCAAGTATTATACTACCAGTTAATATATTACTGTCATCTCAGTGATGCCTTGAGTAGTCAGTTGAACGTGCGAGGCTTTCGGCTGGTAAGTTTTATTTAAGACAAAGTTGCATTATTATTAGTGCTTTATGCTGTAAATAAGGTATAACAATGATGTGCATATTCCTATTTCACGTTTCTCCTGCTGTGTTTTCATGTTGATTATGTGGACCTCTTGAAAAACCGGAACATTCAATTAACTGGCACACTCCTAGTTCTGGGGGGTGCCGGAGAATAAAAATTTTGCTATATTCCATCGAGGGGGTGCAATGAAAGTTCCTGGATTGGAAGGACTTGTGCAATGGAGACAGATTGAGGAAACTGGGCCTGTATTCACCAGAGTTTCGAAAAATGAGGTGATCTCATTGAAACTAAATGTTGAGGAGCTGGTGTTGGACCGGGGTGCACAAGGTTAAAAATCATGCAACACCAGGACCTCATCTGCTGGACGAAAACCTGGTGTTGTGTGATTTGTAACAAAATACTTAAAGGGAGAGACAAGGTGGATATGGGTAAGATATTCCCCCTGCTTGGGGAGACTAGATCCAGGGGGCACAATTGCAAAATATAGGGAATGCTTCTTTGGTTTGTGTTAAGGAAAAATGTTTTCCTTAGAAGGTAGTGAATGTTTGGAACTTCCTACCACAGAGGGCTGTGGAGGCTCAGTCATTCAGTCTGCTTAAGGTAGACATCGATAGGTTTAGGATTTCCACTATTGCACTGGGCTATGGATAAAAGGTATTGAACTATTTCGACCAGCCATGATCATATTGAATGGTGGGGTAGGTCTGATGGGCTGAATGGCCTATTCCTGTTTCTGTCCTGCACAATAACACAACCTAGTGGTGCTGGGAGGACTTGCAATAATTACAATGCTACATGACACTTAAATGGGGATTGGATACAGAAAATTAACAACACCCCACAGACCATTCAGCCCCAATTGGTTCATGTTACTGCATATGCTGCACACAGGCTTCCTCCACTGAACCCCATCAATAAATCTAGTCCTGAAGAAAAGTCATACTGGGCTCGAAATGTTAATTGTTTTCTCTGCCAGACCAGCTGAGTTTCTCCAGCCCTTGCTGTTTATTCTTCAGCCGCAGTATTTTGACTTGATCAATTATCCTTCTTTTCCTTTCTCTCTCGTGTTTACTGAGCTTTCCCATAAACACATCACTGGTTTTCCAGAACCAGGGGGTCACAGTCTAAGGATACGGGGTAGGCCATTTTGGACTGAGATGAGGAGAAATGTCTTCACCCAGAGAGTGGGGAGCCTGCGGGATTCTCTACCACAGGAAGCAGTTGGGACCAAAGCATTTAAATGTTTTCAAGAAGGACTTCTTAGGGTTAAAGGGGTCAAAGGGAATGGGGAGAAAGCAGGAACAAGGGACTGAGTTGGATGGTCAGCCATGATCATATTGAATGGCGGAGCAGGCTCGAAGGGCCGACTGGCCTCCTCCTGATCCGACTGTCTATGTTTTAATGTTTTCACCTCGACCACTCCCTGTGGTAGCACAGTCCACATTTGCCCTACTGTCTGGGTAACAGGTTGTACTGAATTCTCTGTGGGACTTGTTAGTGTTTATTGAATATTATTTCATTTCTGACAGAATTAGTCTGAGAATTAGGGCCCGATGGTTCAGGAGAGATGTTAAGAAGCTTTTCCACAAACGGTGGTGGAGGTTGGGAACTCTCTTCCACAAATGGCAGTTGATGCCGGATCACTTGTTAATTTTAAATCTGAGATACATATATTAAGGGATATGGGCCAAAGGGAGGGATATGGAGTTCGGCCGCAGATCAGCCATGAGCTCATTGAATGGTACAAAATGCTCGAGGGGCTAAATGGCCTCCTCCTGTTCCTATGTTCCTTATGCTTGTGATTAAAACTAAGCATTTGCATTTAATATAACCATCAGTCACTTTTAGAAAGCATTTCCTAATTGCAACAGGGAAGTTATATGTCACATCAGTGAATTTATGACTAAACTTGCCAAAAGAATTTGTTTTCGCACACAATATTAAAAAACCCTTTATTTTCAGCGCAACATTGAAACTTACAATGCAACCTCTTTAAAATACTTTCAGAGAAGATCACAGTTAGATTGTTCATTTCTGTTTTATTTACAGAATACAATTAACTGCCTGCACCATTTTTGACTGAGGATCAATAAAACCTTAAACTTAGGTTTACCAAATTGGTACAAAGCAACATGCAAACTGAAGTTACTCAGACAAAATCTAATGTAGAGATGAGAGAAAAGTTCAGTAATTTCTAGAAAACTTTTACTTCCTTACACACAGTGTATCAAACTCTAATGGAGAAGCACATTATTTTGATTTTTATTTAATATTAACACAACTACCATAGAATATTCACTATAGTCTATTCAACATATATTGTTCTCATTAAGAAAGTTTAAAGGTCCCATAAAAGTCACCTATGGCAATTTTGCATTATGACATTCCTCAGAACACAGTTAATATTTCCAACCAGAAGATTAAACTTTACCACAGTCATAAGGTTGATGGATGAAGTGCTCTGGGATGCGTTAATGGAGACAGCGATGTGTATTCAGAATCACAGGCTCCTTACAGTGTGGAAAGAGGCCATTTGGCCCATTGTGTCCACACCAACCCTCTGAAAAGCATCCCACCCAGATCCAACCCCCTACCCTATAACCCCACCATCAGCAAAATCATTCAATACCACTGTTTCTCTTACAAATTTTGCACTATAATATTTTTTTTAAATCTCTGAGATTTAAACAGGAAGTAGGCAGTGCCCATGATCCTCATGAGGTCATTTGATTGACATTGAGGTACATTTAATTTCACCATCGTAGAAAAAAAACACATTGGAGATGCTGTCATAATGTTTCACAGTCTGCAAGAGGGGCCAACGACTACAGCCCATCTTGAGACAACCCACATTTTAAATACATTATGATCATCTCGAGACTTAAATCGATTGACTAAAGGCAGTTCCATTACACAGAGCTGCACAGCACAAAACCAGTCCATTAACACAATGGAGCACTTCATCTCATTTCATCAACATAACCTCCCAATTCTTTCTGCATCGTGTGCTAATCCAGCATCTGTTTGTAAGCTATGGTCCCCCAACGAGTCTCCACAGCGTTGACTTTCTAGAGCCTAACGGTCCTAAAGAAACTTTTCATGAATTCCTTCAGCTAATAAAAGATGATAATGTGTGATCATAGAATCCATTCAGCATGTAAAGAGGCCATTCAGCCCACACCAAACCTCCAAAGAGCATCCCATCCACACCCAGCCCCATAAACTCCACATTTCCCATGGCCAATCCACCCAGCCTGCATGTGCCTGGGCAATTTCCCATGGCCAATCCACCCAGCCTGCATGTGCCTGGGCAATTTCCCATGGCCAATCCACCCAGCCTGCATGTGCCTGGGCAATTTCCCATGGCCAATCCACCCAGCCTGCATGTGCCTGGGCAATTTTCCATGGCCAATCCACCCAGCCTGCATGTGCCTAGGCAATTTCCCATGGCCAATCCACCTAACCTACATGTGCCTGGGCACTACGGGGTAATTTCCCATGGCCAATCCACCCAACCTGCACATTTTTGAACAGTGGGAGGAAACCGGAGCAAACCCACGCAGACACTGGGAGAGCGTGCTAACTCCACACAGACAGTAATCCGAGGCTGGAATCAAACCTGGGTCCCTGGCGCTGTGAGGCAGTAGTGCTAACCACTGAGCCACCGTACTACACTCATCTTGTTTATTTGCTGCTTTTGCTTTGATGGCCTTCTTCACAGCTCCTGTCAAATCCTTTAATTATATTTACTGGATCACCTATTAGCCTTCCCTTTTCCACACAACATGGCCCCAATATGTTCAGTCTTTCTGTATGTTTGTCAGGGCTTGACTAGGGAATTGGAATTGCAAGGTGCTTTCTTAACTTGAGGACCTCTGAACCTCACCACGAAGTGCCCGTTTGTAGGGACACAAATTAGTCAACGAAGTTCCCAATACGGCAACCAAAATAGCTTCGATGGAACACTGCCTCGACGAGATGAAGAGGCTCATGCGTGCATACACTCCCAGAATTCTTTGGGCAATGCCATCGGTTGTCCCTTGCTTTTGGTCAAGCCACCAATAACAGCAAGATGAGCGTGAGAGGCTGGATGAAGTATGGTCCAAAAGATGCTCGATGATTGACCAGTCTTATGAAAGACCGTCTCTCTCACTGTCCATGGCAAAGATGAGGTGATCCCAATCACCATGGCTCAACACGTCATCATGATAAGAAAACCATCAAGGTCATACAGACAACGATAGCGACCCCCACGATGTTAAAACAAAATTACGCACAGATAGGTTTGGCTTGAGAAATGTATCAGGCAGGATTGAATGGCGAAGCAGGCTTGATGGGCTGAAGGGCCTAATTCTGTTCCTAGATCTTATGGTCTTATGAGACACTCACACTTTCCAATGAGAGAGTTCATGAGAAAAGGCAAGAGAAAGTTATCAAGGTCAGAAGCAGTCTTCACACCAATTACATCAAGGAAAGTTTACTCAAGAGCTTCACCTTTCTGACTGGAGAAGCTTGAAGCAGAGAGTACTTGCAACAGGAGGAGTATGACACCGGAGTGTTTGTGTTACTAGACTCGGCATAGAATCCCAGAATTGCTATAGTGCGGAAGCAGGCCATTCAGCCCATTGAGTTACACACCAACCCTCCAAAGAGTATCCCACCCAGCCCCCCCCCCCCCCTACCTGAACCCCATAAACCTGCATTATCCATGGCTAGATTAGATTAGATTAGATTACTTTACAGTGTGGAAACAGGCCCTTAGTCCCAACAAGTCCACACCGACCCGCCGAAGAGTAATCCACCCAGACCTATTCCCCTACATTTACCCCTGCACCTAACACTACGGGCAATTTAGCCTGGCCAATTCACCTGACCTGCACATTTTTGGACTGTGGGAGGAAACCGGAGCACCCGGAGGAAACCCACGCAGACACGGGGAGAATGTGCAAACTCCAGACAGTCAGTCGCCTGAGGCGGGAATGGAACCTGGGTCTCTGGCGCTGTGAGGCAGCAGTGCTAACCACTGTGCCACCGTGCCGCCCACAAAGAGTAACCCACCCAGACCTATTTACCTATGACTAATGCCCCTGACACTATGGGCAATTTAGCATGGCCAATTCACCTAACCTGCACATCTTTGGACTGTGGGAGGAAACCAGAGCACCCGGAGGAAACCCACGCAGACACTGGGAGAATGTGCAAACTCCAAACAGACAGTCACCCGAGGCTGGAATCGAACCTGGGACCCTGGTGCTGTGAGGCAGCAGTGCTAACCACTGAGCCACTGTGCTGCCCTATATAAATCCCCCTAACCAACACATCCCTGATCTCATCTTGAATTCTCACCTCATCATTGCAGTTGGAGAATTTGAACTCAATGAATTAAACAAATCTGGAAGAAAGAGCCACTATCATCAAAAGTGAGCATGGAACTATTGAATGGTCATTTAAACAAAAACTCATCTCGTCCAATAATGTCCTTTAGGAAGGGAAAACTGCCATCCTTAACTGGTCTGGTCTACACGTGACTCCAGACCCATGGCAATGAGATTGACTCTTAACTACTCCCTGGACTGTTAGGGATGGGCAATAAATGCAGGCAACTAAGGGGCAACTTTTTCTCACAGAGGGTGATGTGTGTGTGTGGAATGAGCTGCCAGAGGAAGTGGTGGAGGCTGGTACAATTGCAACATTTAAAAGGCATCTGGATGGGTATATGAATAGGAAGGGTTTGGAGGGATATAGGCCGGGTGCTGGCAGGTGGGACTAGATTAATGTGGGTATCTGGTCAGCATGGACGAGTTGGACTGAAGGGTCTGTTTCAGTGCTGTACATCTCTATGACTCTATATTTTGAAACAACTGAGTGTATTTAAATAATATGACAACATTTAAATGATTCTTGCAAAAAAGGATATAATTTTGTCAGATCTGGAGCTAGAAATATAACATCAAGAATGTAAACAAATGAATTTATCTCGTTTCTCAGGAGTGATAAAAGTAGATAAAGAGTGACAAATACATATGATAATTTAAAAAAAGAAACCTCCATACCCTCTTTGTTTGACCAACTTTAAAATGTTTAGCTACTTTGGTCAAACAAGAAACTGACTATTGACAAGCCAACGTAAGTGGATTTCTACGTGTACTGTGGAATTATTTGTGCACTTAATTCTAACAAAAACAAAGGGCCATTACATTAATACGTGTGTTTGCCAGAAAATATATGACGCTTCTAAAAATCTGCCAGTCTTTAAAATGACCTAAACTGAGCTGATTTCTTGGGTTTAGTTTTAGTTTCTGGCTCTTTGGTCTTAGCGTATGCTTCTTGGTTTGAGATTTGTGTTGCTCTGGGGTATGAGAGGTCCCAATGGGCTTTGTACGGAGGCTCGAGGGGGGTAATCACACTATCCTATTTCTGGATTTTAATCGGATTTTTAATTAGCAATGGGTTGAAGGGTTATGGGGGCAGGAATGTGGAGTTGAGGCCAAGATGAAATCAGCCATGATCAAATTAAACAGTGGGATAGGCTCGAGGGGCTGAATGGCCTCCTCCTACTTCCTATGTTCTTTCAGAACATCTCCCCTCCAGTGATATTGTTAGCTAAAATGTATTTGATTGTACAAAATGCCTATTCCTGTAATAACTGTACAGTTTTGGTTACTTTTTTAACAGAACTGTACGTCCCACCACCAAAGGGACCCGTAACCAAATCTTTTGCAATTGCTGGCTCCAAGGCAATGCCTTGGATTCCTCCCGTTCCTGAACGGAGCGATCCACCCACCACCACATTTTTCTGGATCACCGGCACCCGACCAGTGGACGGGTCAGTGGCCATGCCTTGCATCTCTCCCTTTCCCGAATGAACTGACCGAGTCACCCGCACGTGCTGCTGCCTGAGAGAGGCCTGACCCAGGGATGGATCAGTGGAGCTGCCTTGCATCGCCCCTGCGCAGGTATCAACTGATCTGGTCAAGACCACATTCTTCGCAACTGCGGGTACTGATCCAAACGATGGCTCGGTGATCATGGGTTGTGTTTCCCTCGTGCCTGACTTGACCGATCTGGTCACTACCACACTCTTTTGGACAATGGGCATTTGGGAGAAGGATGGAACTGTTCCGTCGACGTGATCCACGCCCAGATTAAATTTGGATGCTTTGTGGCCTGACGTTGGGTCAGTGACACCCTGCAGATCCTCAATGCCTGATCGGGCATTTGCCATTGCCATCCTTTGGATTAATGTGGGGTCAGTCACTCCAGGCATGACCTCCCCACAGGGACTGATGGTTGTGGTCACCACAATGTGTTTCTGAACGGGTGTTTCTTGTGCCTCCTGGGTTGCACTCGATAGCTTTACAGTCTCCTTCCAGACGGACCCCTCTTTCGCCTCGTTGCTCTGCTGGATTAGGGCATCAGTGGACCCCGACGATGCGCGGGAGCTGGATTTGACGAACACCGAGTGGCGACTCTCACAGATCTCAGCGAGGGTTCTGAACTTTGAGTCCAGGTCATTCAGGAAGGAATCATCTCTGACAGCATCCTCAATGCAGCTACAACTACCAAGGGAACCGACAGGAGAGTTCTTCCCTTCATCGGCGTACACCAGCAAGACATCACGCACTGAGTGAGATTCCCATTCTGTTTCGGGGACCAACTTCTGAAACACAAGAGGACCCAGATAACATTAGAACAACTTGGATTAAATACTTATCTGACAATAAGGTGCAACATGGTGCATGCATGAGATATTAGGGTTGGAATTAGGGATTAGGGTTAGGGTTTACATCCATTTTCTGTAAATTTGAGCAAGGCGACCAGTCTAATGTTGCTGTTAACAGTTTAAGGCAGTAAGGAGTATTATTTTTGTTGTGGAACATCACAACACATCATTTGTCTGTCGAATCACGGTGCTATTCTATATGAATCCCATCTTTTTATATCATTCCCAGGATGTGGGTGTCAATGGCCAGACCGGCATTTATTGCCCATCCCTAATTGTCTAGAGGGCAGTGAAGTGTCAACCATGATACTGTGGGTCTGGAGTCACATGTACACCAGACCAGGTAAGGTTGACAGCTTCCTTCCCTAAGGAATATTAGTGAACCAGCTGGGTTTTTCCCACAATCGATGTAGAGAAGACCATAGGGGAGACCAAACATAAACTCAGGATCCCACAGGGGCCGAACTGACCTCCCATTTTAATTCCCCTTCCCGTTCCCTTTCCGACATGACTATTCTTGGCCTACTCCATTGCCACAGCGAATCAGACTGCAAATTGGAGCAATAACACCTCATCTTCCAACTGGGCAGCTGACAGTCCAGAGGACTCAACATAGAGTTCCCCAATTTCAAATACCCTTCTCATCCATCCCCTGACTCCCTTCCCAGCCCCTCCCCCTCCTTTCCATTCCTCTGACTGACCCCTCCTTCCAGCTACAACTGGATTCATTCCTCCCATTGACCAGGCGAAAGTGAGGACTGCAGATGCTGGAGATTAAAGTTGAGAGTGTGGTTCTGGAAAAGCACAGCAGGTCAGGCAGCATCCGAGGAGCAGAAAGATCAACATTTCGGGCAAAATGCCCTTCATCAGGAATGAGGCCATGAGCTGAGGGGATGGTTAGATAAATCCTCCCATTGACCAACCAGCTCGTCCCCTCTACCTGTGTTCACCTATCACTACCTCACCACCCTGCCCCGCCTCCACCAGCCCCCCTGTATTTGCAGGCCCCCCTTAGACCCACCCCCCTAGTTCTGAGAAAGGGTTACACCCGAAATGTTGACTTCTCCACCTCCTAATGCTGCCTGGCTTGCTGTGTTCCTTCAGACTCCTGCTTGTCTAACTTGGATTCCAGCATCTGTAGTTTCTTTGTCTCTGACCAGGTAAGGATGGCAATTTCCTTCCCTCAAGGGCAGGAGTGAACTGACAATGGATTCCTGGTGATCATTAGAATCTTAATTTCTGATTTTTATTGAGGCCAAATTCCACTAACTGCTGTGGTGGGATTTGAATCCGGGTCCCCAAGACATTACCTGGATCTCTGGATTAACAATCCAGTGGTAATAACAGTTGGCCATCATGTTCATGGTCCATATCCCTCTATTCCCTGTCTATTCCTGTGTCTCTCTAAATGCCTCTTCAACTTTGCTAAGATACCCGCTTCTACCACCTCCCCTTGGCAGCACGTCTCAGGCATCTACAGTCGGCTGACTGATGTTATAAAACATTACGCGGCCAATGGTGCACTTTGGAAATGTGGCCATTATTATAATGTAGGAAACATCACTGCTGCTTAAAGTTCAATAGACCCACATGATTGGATGTTGTACAAGCAAAAGTAGACCATTCAGCCCATTGACCCTGCTCCAGCATTCAAAAAGATCATAGTTAAAAATCACACAACACCAGGTTATAGTCCACCATGTTTCTTTGGAAGCACTGGCTTTCGGAGCACCGCTCCTTCATCAGGTGGCTGTGAAGTATAAGTATATGAAGGAGTGTCGCTCCGAAAGCTAATGTTTCCAATTAAACCTGTTGGACTATAACCTGGTGTTGTGTAATATTTAACTTTGTCCACCCAGCCCAGCACCGGAACCTCCAAATCAAAAAAAGGTCATGGCTGTCCTGACTGGAGCCTCAATTCCAGTTGCTTGGCAAAACCACCTTGACTTCCCCAGTCGCAGCTCTAAAGTTGGACTCCCTCTTTTTTGTTAAAATCTATCTAGCTCAGCCTTGAATAAATTCCATTGCTCTATTGCCTCCATTGCTCTGTGCACGGTGGCACAGTGGTTAGCACTGCTGCCTCACAGCACCAGAGACCCGGGTTCAATTCCCGACTCAGGCGACTGACTGTGTGGAGTTTGCATGTTCTCCCCGTGTCTGCGTGGGTTTCCTCCGAGTGCTCCGGTTTCCTCCCACAGTCCAAAGATGTGCAGGTCAGGTGAATTGGCCATGCTAAATTGCCCGTAGTGTTAGGTAAGGGTATGGGTGGGTTACGCTTTGGCGGGTCAGTGTGGACTTGTTGGGCCGAAGGGCCTGTTTCCACACTGTAATGTAATCTAATCTAAACCTCTGAAACAGCAAATTAGTAAAAGGAAAGTTTGCTGTAACGTCTGACTGAGGCATATATATTGTAGCCAGGATACCCCTGCACTTCTTTGAGATAGAATGGGATCTTTCACATCCACCTGAGCAGGATGGGACCTTGTCATGGCATCTCACTTGTAAGTTGAGACATTACAGCTCTCCTTTGGTACTGCAGAGGAGTATCAGCCTTGACTCATTCCCTGAGGAGAGACATGAACCTGAAATGTTGTGACCGAGAGGCAATGACAGCTCCTGACTGAACCAGCAAAGGCACAATACAGAATTCTAATGTGGTAAATCTTCCTCGATGGAGCTAAAGCCAAGCTCATCCAGGGATCATTGAGGAAACTGGACTATTTTCAGCAAGTGTTCGACATTAACCAGTGGAGATCAAACACAGAGGGATAATGGGTCATTCAGATGTACAGGAACAATTCCCATAATCACAGAATTTTGTGGTGCAGCAGGCCATACAGTCCACATACCTGTACTAACTCCATTATTTACTGCCAATCTCTTGCCTTTTTCCCATAACCCTGCCCATCATTCCTGCTCAAAAACTATCCAATGCCATCTTGAACACCTCCACTGAACCTGCTCCAACATATTACCAGACAAGAAGAGGATGAAGGTAAAACATTTCTTTTTATTCACAATCTTCCGCCTGAAAGGGAAGTGGAATTGGAATATGATGGTAGCTCACAAAAGGGAGTTGAACTGATACATTAATATGGGGAAACTGTAGGAAAGTGGGACAGATTGGTAGGCCATTCAGAGGGCTAGGATGGCCACAATGGGCCACCTCCTGTTCATGAATACTATTACTGTCCAGTTGACTTGCTCCCTTGCCATATCAGATGTTTGGAGCACGCTACACCGCGAAGGTGGTTTGTGTGGTTACGATGGGATGACCACTGCGTACCTTGCTGATGTATTGCTCGATGAAAGCCTTACAAGAACCTTCCCACAGTTTTCCACCAGATGACAATTGACTCCAAGTTGGAACCCCTGCTGATCTTCCAAAGACATCATACTGAACTTTCCTGTCCTGAATGGAAACCAATCGACTCGAACCTGTTTCGTAAGCTTCCTCCTCCAACATCATCTGTTTCTCAGACTTCCAATCCATGCCACTAGATCCCACGACACCACCAGATTCCACGAAATTACCAGAACCTATAAGGCCACTTCCTCCAGCTCCTACTGCAGCAAATCCTTCTGCTCGTTGACCCATTCCCACTGTATTGTCAGGAGAAAGGATTGGCACCATCTGTATTTGACAAAATTAAACACGTTCATGACTTACAATAGGCATTAGTGCCATAAATGCACCAACAATCAGACAGAGTTACAAACAAGAACCAAGTGAATTCTGGTCCCAGGGATGTAGGATGGGTTGCTCTACGGTGAGGTGACTTTATGTTCTCTGCAGTTTAGGTGCATGAGAGGTGATCTCACTGAAATAGTCTAAGTTCTGAAGAGATTTGACTGAGGGGGCTGATGCCCTCTCCATCACCCACCCAGCAGGGGAATTTAAAACACAGGGGCACTGTCTCAGGGAAAAGGGACTGAGATTGGAAACAATACTTCATTCAAAGGATTGCAAACCTTTGCAATTTCGTGTGTGTGAGTGTGTGAGTGAGAGTGTGTGAGAGTGTGAGAGTGTGAGAGTGTGAGAGTGTGAGAGTGTGAGAGTGTGAGAGTGTGAGAGTGTGAGAGTGTGAGAGTGTGAGTGTGTGAGAGTGTGTGTGAGAGTGTGTGTGAGAGTGTGTGTGAGTGTGAGTGTGAGTGTGTGTGAGTGTGTGTGTGAGTGTGTGTGTGAGTGTGTGAGAGACAGAGACAGAGACAGAGACAGAGACAGAGACAGAGACAGAGACAGAGACAGAGACAGAGACAGAGACGGGGAGGTTTGTGCAGATATTTAAAACCGGGATAAACAGACCTTTGTGTCTCAGAGGATGTCGGGAGGAGGTGGGAAAGTAGAGTTGAGATGAATCATCAAACCATTATCATGTTCAATAACAGAGAGACTCAATGGGCCAAATGGCCCAATACTCTTGCTTTATGTCTTTCGTTTGCTTTTTAATGCGCTCACATGATAAGATGTTGTGAATGGGCTAGCATTTATTCTCCATTCCAAGTTGTCTGTGAGCTCAGTTTAATAAAGGTGCAGGAGGTTACAATGGCAGAGTGGTAGTGTCCCTACCTCTGAGCAAAAAAGCTTAGTTTCCTTGAGCTTCTGAACTGCTTGATTTAAAAAAATCTTTAAAAAGCCATGAACCACATAGATGACTTTCAAAAGATAATTGGTATTAATTTCTTAATAAATATGTATTCTGCACATAATGGGCACAAATACCAACAGCAACTAATGAACTGACAGCAAATTCATGGCATCACTCATCTAAGATTGACACGGAAATATGAAGCAGTCGTTTAGTAGCTGCCTAAAATGGATAAGGAATAGGATCGTTTTTGGTGCAGATTCGGAATAGGGAAATATTCACGTTGGCCCACGTAATGTTACTCACCCCAACACAGGGCGATTTGATCACACCGGTCTCAACAAAACCTCTTCATCAATTAACCCCACCCTGACACCACCCCGACCCAACCTAATACCACAATCCAGGGTGAGCCCTCACCCACAGCTGTCACTGATAATATACACTTCCCCAGCCTCCACCCCACACCCAGAGCCCTTCTCAAAGCCTGCACCCAGAGCCCCTCCCTCATACCCAGAACCATTCCTCCACTCCCAGAGCCCCTCCCTCGCACCCAGAGCCCTTCCCTCGCACCCAGAGCCCCTCCCCTACACCCAGAGCCCCTCCCCCACCACCCAGAGCCCCCAAGCCCATACCCACACCCTTACCTACCCTACACCCAGAGCCCTTCCCCCACCCCAAGAGCATTGCTCTAAGCCCCCAGACAACTTGGCAATGGTGTTACCGTTCCTCCAGTACCCTTTATTGGAGAAGGCTTGGTTTGCTACAACTGGCGAAAGTCGAAGTGTGGAGTTGAAATGATGCAGAATACAAACCGTATCGACAGGCCCGCCACCTTCAAAGTTGCTTTTGCCAAGGGATCCCACAGGCTCGGGTGGTATCACAAAGAAGCCTTTTCTCCCCATTCCACCGGCACATTGACAAAACAGGAGCAGCAAAGGAACAACTGTGGAGTCACAATTTATACAGTTCAGCCACGATTACCCAACTATGATATTAAACTATAATTTTATATAAACAACAAGAAATAAATGATTGGATCAAACAGCCAGTCCCTCCATGTGTGGGTAGGGGGCAGACTGAACTTAACCAGCCTGTGCTCACAAAACCCAAAGCAAGACATGTCTCAGCAATTGGGCAGAATTTGCTGAACAATGTATTAATAGCTACACAAACAAGCCAATTTTAGACAAGCAGTTGAGCTGGTCTTGTGTCTCATTTACACTCACCAGGAAAGGCATATATTTGTATTCAGGGACACATTCTCTGCAAACTAAAGGAACATGTTTCAGCCTTGCAACTCTTCTGGATCACCCAGAAGCCTACAATTTCTCCTTGGCCAATCAACACCCCTGTTCTCATGTAGTATAACTTGTTGTAATCATTTGAAAATATTGCATTCTTGCATGTGTCCTGATGTGTTCTGGATGACAAAGCGTGTACCTCTTTTCAACTGGGCTAATAATTCTTTACTTGGGTCCCCAAACCTATGAAAGGTGCAAGGGGGTAGAAGTAAGCCTGTCTCCAAGTTCTCCTTGCTTTCTGCTGAGTTTAAGTCCTCAATAATTATTAGTGATAGAGGTAAGTCCAAACAGTGCCCAAGTCTAAAGCTAATTCTAAACAGAAGAGGGGCTTGTCTTGCCTGTCAAGATGATTGGTTGCATGATAGCAATGGGTACAGTTCACACGGAATTAGTCAGGCCTAAGTACTGAGGCTTCCCTGCTGCCTTTGAGAGCTCAACACTGCTTCCAACTGAAGACAATGTGACATTGTCAGATTGGGTGGAGCTCAGTTTTACACAAACATTTAACTCCTTCAGAACCATTGCCTGACACAAGAGGATTTGAACTCGTGACTTTGGAAGATTAGCGTGCTGCTCTGGTTACTCGCTGAGTGTCAAGGCCATTGCTTCCTTCAAGCCTTTGCAGGAGGGTGAAGAGAAACCATCGCTGGACATTCTTCTGGATGCAGTCGGCTGAATAGCAGAGGAGCCAGTGCTGGGGTGGGAGGAGAGGGGTGAGATCAATGCAAGGCCAAAGAGATTTGTGGCCTGGAATATTTATCCTGTGGGGACAAAGTGGGTCGAGAGTTCACAATACACATCAACCTAGATTGGGTTGGGATACCTGGTTGGCATGGATGGGTTGGACCGAAGGGTCAGTTTCCATGCTGCACATCTCTATGACTAAGTTGGAATGATCAAGAATGGGGGAGTAGGTGCAACAGGGGTTTCAGGAAATACAGCAAAGTTTGTTTCAACAGGCACTTTAGATTAGATTACTTAGTGTGGAAACAGGCCCTTAGGCCCAACAAAGTCCACACCAACCCTCCAAAGAGCAACCCTACATTTACCCCTTCACCTAACACTACGGGCAATTTATCATGGCCAATTTATTTTTGGACTGTGGGAGGAAATCGGAGCACCCGGAGGAAACCCACGCAGACACGGGGAGAATGGGCAAACGCCACGCAGACAGTTGCCCGAGGCGGGAATTGAACCCGGCTCCCTGGCGCTGTGAGGCAGCAGTGCTAACCACTGTGCCACCGTGCTGCCCAAGGCGGAACTGGCGCTCTTGAGATACTGGAAGTTTATTGCATTGTGGCCATCTCCGAGTGGTCAGGCGAGGGTGTGAGTGAGAAGGCTCGCTGCTAAGGTTTATTTAAGGTTAAGTTGCATTGTTATTTGTGATTTACAATTATATAATATTTAATATATGCATGTGTATCACTTATTTAAGTGATTTATGTAGAATAAAGTCTAACAGTGATGTGTATACCCCCTGCATTACATTTCTGTTACTTAGTGTGTGTTTTTACACAGATTTTATGGACCTCTTGATTAACTGGAATATTTGATCAACCAACACACTCCTGGTTATTCTAAAGTTTGCTGGATTTCAACACTTTGAGAAGGACACATTTGTGGAACGGTGGGGGAGCAAGACGAACTACAAAGATCGTTCAAAGAGGAAGCACAGATATGAAGGGCTGACCGACCTGATTCTGAGTCGTGAGATTGGACAAGCCAGTGGATGATGGTTTTGAAACCCAGCCGCAGAAAGATCAATTTTGGTCTGGCGCACCGAGTTACAATGATAGCTGTGGGCTATCAGTCATTTCATACTTACGCAGGAGCAGCAGTAAGGCCAGCACCATGAGACCCACAGCAGCAGCACCGAGATATGCCTTTGATGATTGGAATAATTTCTCTGCTCTGCACATGTTGACCTCATGGCAATCAGTGACGTGAACATTGAGGTTTACCAAATGTCCATTGCCATCGTTATCTTTGATTGATATTGGTACGGTAAATATTCCAGGCCACAAATCTCCGATGGGAATCAGCTGCATGCTAGTTGCTTTAAAGAAAGGATTGAAAGTGTTAGTCATAGGGACCATAGCATTGACCACTACTACATCAAAGGTCAAGGGCAGCAGTTACATAGGAGCATCACCCCCTCCCAGTGAACCATCATCCCGATTTGGAAATATATCACTGTTCCTTCACTGTCACCCGGTCAGAATCCTGGAATTCCCTCCCTAAGGGACATTGTGGGTCTACCTACAGCACATGGACTGCAGCAGTTCAAGAAGGCAGCTCACCCCCACCTTCTCAAAGGCAGTTTGGGTTGGTCTAGCCAGCAATACTCCCAATCTGTGAATAAATAAGTAAGAAGGGCTTTTCACATTTACACAGGAATAAAGAAACCAGGAGCAGGAGTAGGCCATTCAGCCCTTCAAGCCTGCTTTACCATTCAACATGATCATGGCTGATCATCCAACTCAGTCCCCTGTTCCTGCTTTCTTCCCATACCATTTGATCCCTTTAGTCCTAAGAATTATATCAAAATCTTCCTTAAACATAAATGCATAAGTAAAATGTTGGATAATTAAAAGCTTAATTGCTAAACACATGACTTGTAACCATCTTGACAAGGTGGAGCATTCGGCATGAAATCTAACGTTGCCTGATGGAATGAAAGGTTTGAAAATTCACTTTGGTTTTAACCTACAAAGTCAAATTGTTATGAAAATAAGAACTTGAGCCATTCTCTATCACTCAACTGAAGGATCATTAAGAGTTCCAACACTTAAGATGTTATATTGAAGGTCGGAATAGTGCCACACAACAGAGTGGTGAGGTCATGGAATAAAACAGGCATTATGGACACAGTTGGCTGAATGACAGGGAACAGAGAGTAATCGACAATGGATACTGTTCAGGCTGGAGGAAGGTTTTTGGTGACGTTCCCCAGCGGTCAGTATTGGGACCCTGGTTTTTTTTTTAATATATATTGGTGTGATCTTGGTGTGCAGTAGACAGTTTCAAAGATTGCACAGAACACAAGACTTCAGAGCATTGTAAGGAGGACAACATACAAAGTTCTGAAGGACATTGACAAGTTGGTAGAGTTGTCAGATAGGTGGCAGGTAAAGTTCAATGGAGCACAATGAGATGAGACATTTCAGTCGAATGGAGAGTCCGTACAAACTAAAAAATACCACTCAAAAGGACATGTAGAAGCAGGGATTTGAGGTTACAATCAGACCAACCACCATCTTATAGCATGGCCGAACATGCTCAGGGGGCTGAGTGTCCTACTCTTGCTCCTAATACACGTGTTCACGTTTCTAGGAATCCATCGGGTTAGGATCAGGATTCAAATGCGTTTGCTGAGGGAATATTTTGTTTGTTTTTGCAATGGGCTGTGTACACGTCAGGCAGGGCCAGTTCAGAACTGGTCCATCTCCAGCTGCTCATTGAACTGAGCGGTTTATCAGAGGGCAGTTAAGAGTCAATCCAATCGCTGTGGGTCTGGAGTCACATGTAAGCCAGACCAGGTAAGGACAGCAGATTTCCCTCCTGAAAAGGATGAGTGAACCAGATACATTTTTGGAACAAATCAGTGATAGTTTTGTGGGCATCATTATTGGGATAATTTTAACTCCAGATTTTACAAAGTGAATTTTTATTCCCACGAGCAGCTCTGTTGGGATTTGAACCTGTGTCCCCAGAGCATTAGCCTGGGACTATACAGTTTGCAAAGCCAGTGACATCACCGCTGTGCCATCACCTACACTAAGATAGCCAACAAAGATTCTTTAAGAAAAATAATTCTCCTCAAACTCGGGTTACCATCATGTCTTACCATTAGTATGACCCAATTTCCATTTCTTATTAGAATTTAGATTAAACTGGAAAGGGGCTCCATACGGAGGACCATCTGCATCGAAGGCAGTGAGGGTCAATGACTTTGCATTGCTGCATATACACGGATTTAAATCTACAAAGTTTGGCCGATGGTCATTAGCATCTTGCACTCTAATCACAATGGTTCCTGTGGATGTTGAGGCAGGGCGACCTGCAAAAGGAAAGACAAAGGCAGAGGAGTGAAAACAATGCTCAGATTTACAACAAAACCACATTTTGCGACAAAACACATGTCCTGAAACACTTGTCATGAAATCACAAGGATATAAACTCTTGAGGTGTCCACAATGCAGCGGCTGAAATGTGGACTGGATTTCATCTCCAATAAAAGAGATGAACAATTTATCACTAAACAAGGACAAAGCCTTCAAGTTAACTCCCAAAACAGACAATATCTCAGAATTTCTTCAGTCAATAAGAGAATTGATCACAAGAGCTTGAAGAGTGACAGCTACAACCCCTGGTCCGAGGGTCTCTCTGCTCCAGCCTCAAATATAGTGAAAGATTCACAACAGTTTAGATGAATTAACTTCTCTGCACTTCAGTCCTAAACAATCAACTTGTAATGCTGAGTTTGTGACTAGTAGAAAAGTCCATACACTCAGTGTCATGTGGAACAAATTTCTCCTCGAGAATGTAAGATAGTAAACTTATTTTAAACCTTATAGCTGACCACCTAAAACATACTGCCATGTTATAAACAAGCATGGCGTGAGTGTTGCATGTTTCCAAGACAATGTATCAACAATTTTCCTTTCTAAAGGACCTGGAACAAGAAACAATCACAGCCTCATCTCTAGACATTATCAAAAGCCATCCCCAAATCATTTCCATTCATAAATCTAATATTATTGGACCAGTTTATCAATAGATATCTGATTTAATTAGTGCCATCCTATAAACTTTGGTGAGATAGTAATGCTAGTCAGAGATGGTGATACCACCGAAGCAGAAATAGAATTTAAACAGTGTACTATTTTCTTAAGTTACAGAAAAGAGTCATATCAGACTCAAACGTTAACTCTATTTCTCTCTCCACAGAGATCTGTTTCTCCAGCACTTTCTATTTTTATCTGCGATCACCTGTAATAATTTGATTTCATTTTAGCATTTTAGTGCATATTAAAGGGAGCAGGTTGGATCAGTTGGCTGGATGGCTTGTTTGTAATGCAGACAGTGACTCTGACTGTGGGTTCAATTCCCCCGCGGGCTGAGGTTAACATGGAGGACTCTCCTTCTCTACCTCTCCCTGCCCCTGAGGTGTGTTCACCCTCAGATAAAAACACTGCCCATTGTCCCTCAACTGAGAGTGGCTTATGGTCTGGTAAAGCTATGGTGATTTTACCTGTTTATTGAGTCAGAAATTACATGACACCAGGTTACAGCCCAACAGATTAGATTACCTACATTCGGCCCAACACGTCCACACCGACCCTCTGAAGAGTAATCCACCCAAACCCATTCCCCTAATGCACTGGGGCAATTTAGCATGGCCAATTCACCTCGCCTGCATATTTTTGGATTGTGGGAGGAAACCGGAGCACCCGGAGGAAACCGGAGCACCCGGAGGAAACCCACGCAGACACAGGGAGAATGTGCAAACTCCATACAGACAGTTGCCAGAGGCAGGAATTGAACCCAAGTCCCTGGCGCTGTGAGGCTGCAGTCCTAACAACTGAGTCACCATGCCACCCACTGCAACCAGGGTTTATCTGATTTCAAATAAACCTGTTGGACTATAACCTAGTGTTGTTTGACTTCTGACTTTGTCCACCTCCACACCTTTGTTTATGGATACACGTTAAAATTCGAGATAATATTTCTTTATCCACTTACGTTCGTTGTTTATGGCCAATATGGTTGCAGAGTACGTCCCATTAATCACATGCTTTGACTCTCGATCAGGAACGCCATTGAAGGTAACCTCCCCAGTGTCCGGATTAATCACTAACCAGTTAGCTACGTCAACATCCTTGGCATACCTGTCGCAAATTAGATTCGATTAGATTACTTACAGTGCGGAAACCAGCCGTTCAGCCCAACAAGTCCACACCAACCCGCCGAAGCGCAACCCACCCAGACTCATTCCCCTACATTTACCCCTTAACAATTTAGCATGGCCAATTCACCTAACCTGTACATTTTTGGACTGTGGGAGGAAACCGGAGCACCCGGAGGAAACCCACGCAGACACGGGGAGAATGTGCAAACTCCACACAGTCAGTCGCCTGAGGCGGGAATTGAACCCTGGTCTCTGGTGCTGTGAGGCAGCAGTGCTAACCACTGTGCCACCCCTCGTGTAATGTCGTAAAATACAGGTGAAGTTTTGGCTAGAGGCATTTTATTTTAAAACAGAAGCTACACAAATAGCGACAGAACCAAATTCTTACTTGGTCATCTTGCTCTGCTTGCCAGTGTCAGCACTAACAGCAGGATACTTTCCGAGCACTTCATGGACTATTGTACCAGTGGTAGTTTCTTTCACTGATACCATCCATCTTGAGGGTCGAAATTCAAAACCTTCTTTCACGTCGTCCACAATGAGTTTTACTTTAATAGGCCTTACGATGCTGGTTGAAGAAACGGAGCTGTGGAATGGTGCCTTGTTACGGACCCGAATTAATAAATTCACCACTTCCATTTCTTCATAGTTCAGTTCCTGGACAGGGTGGAAGAGAAGGCCATGTAATTGCGACCCAGTGAAAACAGGAGAAATAAAAACCGAGAGAACCGCGGATGTTGTCAAACAGAAAGAAGAGCAGGTGTTGTTGGAAAAGCTCCGCAGGTCTGGCCGTGTCTGTGGAGAGAAATCAGACTCCACTGACCCTCAGAACTCAGGTCCAATGAAAGGTTACTGGACCCGAAATATTAACTGTGATTTCTCTCCATAGATGCTGCCAGACCCGCTGAGCTTTTCCAGCAACTTCTGATCTTGTTTCTGAAAACAGGAGGAAATTCAAAACTTCAGACCAAATCTGAATAGAAGTGATCAATGGCATCATGGGAGTTAGAGCTAGAGACTGGGCCCAGCTGGGTAGCTACTTTGAGAGCTAGCACAGACATGATCGGTTGAATGGCCTCTATTTATGCTATAAATTCTATTATTTTATTATTCAGTTGTATTTACAAACATGGGGAAAAAAAAAGAGAAAGCCTTTCAGCGCCTTCAGTCTCTTCCATCATTTTGTCAAGGCTGGGGCTGAACTGTATCTTAACTCCACACACCTTGGTTCATTCATCAGACTTTAACACTTTTCCTTAAATATCTACCCAGGTTTTGCAATGGTCAGCTGACCGCAGCCTCAGTAGCACTTCCACTTTCAGTTTCTACTTCCCTTAGTTTGAACAAGTGTTTCCTGACATCACACATGAATGGCCTGCCTCAGATGGACCGATGGGTCGAGGAGTGGCAGATGGAGTTTAATTTCGATAAATGTGAGGTGTTGCATTTTGGAAAGGCAAATCAGGGCAGGACTGATACACTTGGAGAAAGTGAGGACTGCAGATACTGGAGATCAGAGTTGCTGGAAAGACACAGCTGGTCGAGCAGCAGCCGAGGAGCAGGAGAATTAATGTTTCGGGCATACACTTAATGGTAAGGTCCTAGGGAATGTTGCTGAACAAAGAGACCTTGGAGTGCAGGTTCATAGCTCCTTGAAAGTGGAGTCACAGGTAGATAGGATAGTGAAGAAGGCGTTTGGTATGCTTTCCTTTATTGGTCAGAGCATTGAGTATAGGAGTTGGGAGGTCATGTTACAGGAGATTGGATAGGCCACTTTTGGAATACTGCAAGCAGTTCTGGTCTCTCTGCTGTATGAAGGATGTTATGAAACTTTACCTGATCTGGCCTACATGTGACTCCACAGCAATATGGTTGACTCTGAAATGGCCTCAGTTCAAGGGCAATTAGGGGTGGGGCAGTGTTAACACTGACGCTCAAATCCCAGGAAACAAAATCAAGTAAATGTGGTTTACAACTTCACCTTGTGAACAATCAAAATTCCCTCGTTGGTTCGATTATCGACTTCAATCCTGAAATATTCGGCTTCATTGCCTTCAATAATATCAAACTGCGCCACCCAATTATCGCTGAACTTTTCATCCTTATCTATCACCTTTATGCGTATCACTTCAATATTTTTCACATTTTCTTGCACATGCATTTCATACTGAAAAAGAAAATATAAAAATTTGCTTAATTGAAAATAACTTTCTCGGAACAAATCAGTGGTTTTATTGTAATGGCTTCTGACTGAGTGGACAGCTGATTAGAATGGTGGGAATTAGCAGGTACATTCCCATCAGTCATTCTTATTCATATTGGTCTAACCTACAAGTGACTCAGTGGTTAGCACTGTTGCCTCACAGCGCCAGGGACCCGGGTTCAATTCCGCCCTCAGGCGACGGTATGTAGACTCCGCATGTTCTCCTGGCGTGAGTGTCGGTTTACTCTGAGTGCTCTGGTTTCCTCCCACAGTCCAATGATGTGTGGGTTAGGTGGATTGGCCAAGCTAAATTGACGCAAAGTGTCCAGGAATGTGCAGGCTAGGTGGGTTAGCCATGGGAAATATGGGGATAAGGTGGGGTCTGGCTTGGTTAGAAACCGGTTTACTGGAGATTACAAAAATGAGCGAGGGATCTCACAGAAAACACTAAGTTGCTAACAGGACTGGACAGGATAAACACAGGAAGGATGTTCCTGGTGGTCAGTGAGTTCAAAACCAGATATCACAGTCTAAGGATACAGGGTAGGCCATTTCAGATTGAGCTGAGGAGAAATGTTTTCACCCAGAGAGTGGGGAAGCCTATGGGATTCTCTGCTACAGGAAGCAGTTGAGGCCAAAATACTGAATGTTTTCAAGAAGGAGTTAGGTAGAGCGTGTAGGGCTAAACGAATCAAATGGCATGGGGGAAAAGCAGAAACAGGCTATTGAGTTGGATGATCAGCCATGATCATATTGATTGAATAGCAGAACAGGTGGGAAGGGCTGAATGGCCAACTCCTGCTCCTATTTTCTATGCTGTTGGTGTCACCTGGCATTGCCAGTCAACAGAGATTTCATTGCACTTTATGGCTCATAACATTAAATCTGAGATGTAGACATCTCTTGTAAAGCATTAAGTTCATGGTAAGAGTCAATACAGTACCTGTGGGGTTATGTTCAGAACCTAATGCAGATTTAAATGGGAAACGTACCTACCCAGCAACCTCTTAGTTCTGGTTCTGGAATGTTCTCTTTTATATGTTCCGACTGTGGAAAACCGTGAGTAAGTGAAACCGTGGAAAACAATTTCACGGAAAAAGGGGGGGGGGGGGTTGCCCTGTACACATTATAATTAGTGACTTAGCAACAAAGCAACAAATTGGAGAGACATTACAAGCACCAGCAGAGACACATTAATATTCTGTGCTCAGCTGCACCTAGGATCCTGATAGGTGGACCCTACCTTACAGTGTCAATTATCCCTTTCAGGTTAAACGCAAATTATGATGGTATGACTCCAGCTGAAAATCCATTTTAAAACATAGAGAAAGGCTGTGCTTCTCTGTATAACCTTGGGTCGCACAGAACCAGAGTCAGAAGAGACCATTCTGGATCTGGAGACACTCTTACCACAACTGACAAAACTATACAGCTGAGAAGATAGAACGGGGAGGAGAAACAAAAACACATGTTAAAATTCGGAGGATACTAAAATTTCGTGCAATGCAGGGAACAGCAGTAATGTTATTTATGATGTTAAAACGAGGCTGATTAAAATGGGGAACATCAAAAGAGTGCAAGATCACAACTTTAACAGGTTGACGAGGGTTATGGGAAAGGGTTTAATAATTCTAAAGGATTCCTGGAGCTGTGAATTTCCCTTTTGGGTGTCCACTGCACAGAATGAAAATAAATAAACAAAAACACAGGAGTGACCCGAGCGGGGTTTTAAAATGCTCTGAATTAGTCTGATAGAGTTGACAACACAAACTTCAACTTACATTCATATAGCACCTTTGAAGTAACAACACGTCCCAAGGCGTAAAGGACATGTTTCCACTCCTGGGTTGGGTGACCGCAAGATTTGGGGCCATCAATATGCAAAATCACTGATTAATCCAATCAGGAGTTCAGGGTAAACCCCTCTACCCAGAGAGAGGGGAATACATGGAACATGGTGCCTACTGCGGGAAGTGGTTGAGGGGAAGGGCAGAGATTTTTTTTACGAGGAATATAGCAAACACACAAGGGAGAAAAGAGAAGGATTTGTTTTTGGGATGAGATGAAGAGATAAGTGAGGACGCGCGTGTACAGTATAAACACTGGGATGGAGCAGTTTGGTTTTACTCATTCATGGGACAGGGGTCTCACTGACTGGGCCCAGCATTTATTACCCTAGTTGCCCCTTGAGAAGGTGGGGGTGAGCTGCCTTCTTGAACCACTGCAGTCCATGTGCTGTGGGTTGACCCACAATGCCCTTAGGGAGGGAATTCCAGGATTGTGACTCAGTGACACTGAAGGAACGGCAATATATTTCCAAGACAGGATGTTGAGAGGCTTGGAGAGGAACTTGTAGGGGGTGGCGTTCCCATGTATCTGCTGCCCTTGTCCTTCTAGATGGAAGTGGTTGTGGGTTTGGAAGGTGCTGTCTGAGGGTCTTTGGTGAATTTCTGCCGTGCACCTTGTAGATGGGACACACTGCTGCTGCTGAGCGTTGGCAATGGGGGAGTGGATGCTTGTGGATGTGGTGCCAATCAAGCGAGCTGCTTTGTTCTGGGTGGTGTCGAGCCTCACAGGCTGACTGGTTTCTGTGCTGAAAGCTTCAATTTAAAACCACTTAATACCAAATAAAGAAGGATTCTGCATAGTTCAAAATGATTGCCCATAATCGGTTTTATTAACAGCCTTTCTAAAAAGCAAGCTATGTCAGAGTTAATCTTACCTCAAAATGTTCCACAGTGGGGATATTGTCATTTACATCTAAAATCCTGATCTGAGCTGATGCTGTTGCACTGAGTCCTTGACTTTTCCCTCGCAGATCACGAGCTTCAACAATGAAGGTGTAGAAACTCAGCGTCTTGAAAAGAAACAACATGAAAAGGGTTCAAGGGATGTATTTCTGGCAGATGTTATAGACTCATAGACCATATACAACACAGAAACAGCCCTGTCGGTCCAACTCATCTATGCTGACCAGATATCCTAAATTAATCTAGTCCCATTTACCAGCACCTGGCCCATATCCCTCTAAACCCTCCCTATTCATATGAGTCTAGATTAGTGTGGTGCTGGAAAAACACGCCTCCACCACACCCCATCCACTTGGACACTCTGTGCTGGCCTATTACCCACCCTTGATCTCTTCGTTTCCAACTGCCGCTGAGACATTAACTGCCTCAACCTGTCTACCCCCCTCCCCCACTCCAGCCTCTCACCCTCACAAAGCGCAGCCCTCCACTCCCTCTGCTCGAATCCCGACCTCACCATCAAGCCAGCGGTCAAAGTGGGCGCAGTGGTAGTCTGGCGCACTGACCTCTACACCACTGAAGCCAGACGCCAACTCGAAGACACTTCCTCCTACCGCCCCCTCGACCATGACCCCAACCCCCCATCACCAAACCATCATCTCCCAGACCATACACAACCTCATCACCTCAGGGGATCTCCCACCCACAGCTTCCAACCTCATAGTCCGGGAACCCCGCACTGCCCGGTTCTACCTCCTTCCCAAGATCCACAAGCCTGACCACCCTGGCCGACCCATTGTCTCAGCTTGCTCCTGCCCCACCGAACTTATCTCCACCTACCTTGATACTGTCCTATCCCCCCCCAGTCCAGGAATTCTCCACATATGTCCGAGACACCACCCACGCCCTCCACCTCCTCCAAGACTTCCGTTTCCCTGGCCCCCAACGCTTCATCTTCACCATGGATATCCACTCCCTCTACACCTCCATTCACCATGACCAGGGCCTCCAAGTCCTCCATTTCTTCCTCTCCCAATGTCCCCAGCAGTACCCTTCCACCAACACTCTCATTCATTTGGCTGAGCTAGTCCTCACCCTTAACAATTTCTCCTTCGAATCCTCCCACTTACTCCAGACCAAAGCGGTAGCCATGGGCCCCAGCTACGCCTGTTTCTTTGTTGGCTACGTAGAACTGTCCATCTTTCGTAATTATACCGGCACCAGTCCCCATCTCTTCCTCCGCTGCTGCATTGGCGCCACATCGTGCTCCCGCGAGGAGGTTGAGCAATTCATCAACTTCACCAACACATTCCACCCTGACCTTAAATTTACCTCGACCATCTCTGACAACTCCTTCCCCTTCCTGGACCTCTTCATCTCCATCAATGACGAGCGATTTGACACTGACATTTTTTTTACAAACCCACCGACTCCCACAGCTACCTGGATTACATCTCTTCCCACCCTACCTCTTGCAAAAATCCCATCCCGTATTTCCAATTCCTCCGCCTCCGCCGGATCTGCTCCCAGGAGGACCAGTTCCACCACAGAACACACCAGATGGCCTCCTTCTTTAGAGGCCGCAATTTCCCTTCCCACGTGGTTAAAGATGCCCTCCAACGCATCTCATCCACATCCCACCCCTCCGCCTTCAAACCCCACCCCTCCAACCGTAACAAGGACAGAACCCCCTGGTCCTCATCTTTAACCTCACCAACCTTCACATAAACCGCATCATCCGACGACATTTCTGCCACCTCCAAATGGATATATTTCCCTTCCCATCCCTATCTGTTTTCTGCAAAGACCGTTCCCTCCGTGACTAACTGGTCAGAGCCACACCCCCCTACAACCCACCCTCCCATCCTGGCACCCTCCCCTGCCACCGCAGAAATTGCAAAACCTGCACCTGCACCTCCTCCCTCACCTCCATTCAAGGCCACAAAGGAGCCTTCCACATCCATCAAAGTTTTACCTGCACATCCACCAATATCATTTATTGTATCAGTTGCTCCTGATGCGGTCTCCTCTACATTGGGGAGACTGGACGCCTCCTAGCAAAGCGCTTGGAACATCTCCGGGACACCCGCACCAACCAATGCCACCGTCCTGTGGCCCAACATTTCAACTCCCCCTCCCACTCTGCCGAGGACATGGAGGTCCTGGGCCTCCTCCACTGCCGCTCCCTCACCACCTGATGCCTGGAGGGAGAAAGCCTCATCTTCAGCCTCGGAATACTTCAACCCCAGGGCATCAATGTGGTCTTCACCAGTTTCCTCATTCCCCCTCCCCCCACCTCACCCTAGTTCCAACCTTCCAGCTCAGCACTGTCCCCATGACCTGTCCTACCTGCCTATCTTCCTTCCCACTTATCCACTCCACCCTCTTCTCTGACCTATCACCTTCATCCCCACACCCATCCACCTATTGTACTCTATGCTACCTTCTCTACACCCCCACCCCTCCCTCCCATTTATCTCTCCACCCCAGGAGGGTCCTTGCCTTCAGTTCTGATGAAGGGCTTTTGCCCGAAATGTTGATTTTCCTGCTCCTCAGATGCTGCCTGACCTGCTGTGCTTTTCCAGCACCACTCTAATCTAGACTCTGATTTCCAGCATCTGCAGTCCTCACTTTTGCCTCTTCCTATTCATTTACCTATCCAGATGTGTTTTGAATGTTGTAATTGTACCAGCCTCCCCTCCACCACTTCCTCTGGCAGCTCATTCCATACACACATACCATCCTCTGCGTGAAAAAGTTGTCCCTTAGATCCTTTTTAAATCTTTCCCCTCTCATTTACTCTGGGGAAAAAAAGACCTTGGTTATTCACCCTGTGTCCCTCGTGATTTGATAAAAATCTTTAAGATTACTCCCCAGCCTCTGGTTTGTTTAAGAGGTTCATCCTGTTACATCTGGGTTGAAAAACACCAACGTTCAAATTAACGGTGCCCTTGCATACAAGATCAGATGACACCAGGTGATAGTCGAGATTTCCCCTGATGAAGGAGCAGCGCTCCGAAAGCTTGCGATTTCAAATAAACCTGTTGGACTGTAACCTGATGTCATCTGACTTCTGACCTCGTCCACCTCAGTCCAACACTGGCACCTTTACATCTCAAATACAATACACAATACAAAATCTCATTTACACATTGGGCCCTCTGTGAATTGGATACCATTTTCCTGCGATCAACTTCAAACTACATTTAGGGCATTAATTTCAAGTGTTTGACAGGCAGGCACATTGGGAAATAGGAGGCTATGAAAGCAAATCGGTTTGGGTCTTTCTAAATAGCAGCAGTGAATATAAAAACATTTAAGTGAGTAACTGGAGTGTGGCGTTGCATTCTGGGCTGTACACTTAAAGGAGTGTCCTAAACCAGGTAGGGGGACCGGAAATCAAAATGTCCACCTGCATCAATGTAAACAGCTGCTGAAGAGGAGATTACCAATAAGGCTTTTCTTTTTAGTAACTTTTCGAATCATAGAATCCCTACAGTGTGAAGACAGGCTATTCCGCCCTATAGGTCCCCACTGACCCTCCAAAGAATAACCCACACAGACCATTTCCCCTACCCTATTACTCTACATTTACTCCTAACTAATGCACCTAACATCCCTGAACACTATGGGAAATTTGGCATGGCCAATCCACCCTGACCTGCACATCTTTGGACTGTGGGAGGAAACCAGTGCACCGGAGGAAATCGATGCAGACACGGGGAGAATGTGCAAACTCCACACAGACAGTTGCCCGAGGATGGAATTGAACCTGGGTCCCTGGCGCTGTGAGGCAGCAGTGCTAACCACTGAGCCACCGTGCTGCCATTTAACCTAAATTTTACTTTACCCGGAATACAAATTATAGTTGATTCAAAATGAATTACCATGCAAAATGAGACATCAACTTCACTTTAAGCAGTTAATGCAACAAAGGTACATGATACACCCACGTGACTCCCCATGGTGACTTCTTCCAGCCCCAGAAAATGCTTGGTGCCCAAAAGAGCCATTACTACAGAAGGCACACCCTGTTTAAGCCAACCAAATTCAACACCCGAAACAAAAGTTAGTAACACCTACTGCCCAGCACCTTTGTGCCTAACAATCCTAAAGCACACCTGGAATTAGGGATTTTGATCCCGACAAGTGCCCAGTTTGCTGTGGAGCAGACCAGACTCCCTCAAAATATTTTAAGCAGGTAGCCTAGGCGTTACCTTTTTCTTTATGTTAAGGGCAAATGTAGAATGTCTGTTCAGATGCACTGCTCAGTTCCGTAAAGCGCTGGTAATTATTCACACAGGGTAGGTTAGAAATCCAATCCAACAGGCTTCACCTCAGGATGTTTCCGGAGTACAAGTGTCATCAGCACAGCACATTACTACAACCCTTTGTCCTCACACCTTGGTCTAGATGGTGTAACATTCCCAACCTCCTTTTCGACCGACCGACCTGCTTGTGATCAGGCCATCTCTGGAACAACTCTTTAGAACCTCTCAGCTATTTGTGCAGCTCCCCAGGGTTTTAGATCTTTTTAGCCAGTTTGCACATGACCTCGAGAGTTTTTAATTCCTTTTCTGCTCAGCAGCAAAACTAACCCCTTCCTGAAAGAGATTTCCTTCTTATTGTTATCAGAGTTCAGTGCTTCTCTTTCAATCTCTTCCTGATTTCCCTTTTTGTACATATCCGTGTGCTGACCACCATCAACCTCCAACTCCTGGTCTTAGGCCCTGCTTCCTGTCTGGTCACACAGCTTTTACAGTCCTTCCTGTTGGCACTGCCTCCATGTCAATGGTTGCCAGGTCACATGGACCAGTAATTCTTATTATCCAAACAAAAGTTTAATTGATCCTCTTACAACTGAGGTGAACTCCAAAAAGTCCTTTGCATGGTGACTCAGTCGTTAGCACTGCTGCCTCACAGCGCCAGGGACCCGGATTTGATTCCAGCCTTGGGCAACTATCTGTGTGGAATTCGCACACTCTCTCCATTCCTGCGTGGGTTCCCTCTGGGTGCTCTGGTTTCCTCCCACAGTCCAAAGATGTACAGGTTAGGGGGGGATTGACCATGCTAAATTGCCCGTAGTGTTCAGGGATGTGTGGGTTAGGTGAATTGGCCATGCTAAATTGCCCGTAGTGTTCAGGGATGTGTGGGTTAGGTGCATTAGTCAGGTCAGGGGAATGGGTCTGGGTGGGTTACTCTTCGGAGGGTCGGTGTGGACTTGTTGGGCTGAAGGGCCTGTTTCTACACTGTAGAGATTCTATGAACATTCTTAAAAACAATTATAGATTCCCAAGGCACTGTAAATAAATTCCAAATAAAAACATAAGAAATAGGAGCAGCAGCAGATTATTCGACCCATCAAGCCTTCCTGGCTTTTAACAAGTCGAGGTTGATCTGATTCTCAAGTTGACTCCACTTTCCTCCACTCTCGAACTGTTCAGGCATGTTAATGACGCACATATGGGGCAGGTGGGACTTGAACCTGGACCTTCTGACCCAGAGTTTGGGACCCAACCACTGCATCAGAAGACCTCACTGACCACCCCTCCCGCAAGCCTGTACCTCTTCATTTATCAAACATCTCCCTCTAACTTGGCCTTAAATATATTCCAGGACCCAGTCTGCCTCACTCACTGGGGACAACACTAACAAATTTCAGAGAGAAGAAATCGCTCCTCATTTCCTTCTTGAATGAGAGATGTCACGTTAAAGATTAGATTAGATTCCCTACAGTGTGGAAACAGGCCCTTTGGCCCAACCAGTCCACACCGACCCTCCGAAGAGTAACCCACCCAGACCCATTTCCCTCTGACTAATGCACCAAGCACTATGGGCAATTTAGCATGGCCAATTCACCTGTCCAGCACATCTTTGGACTGTGGGAGGAAACCGGAGCACCCGGAGGAAACCCACGCAGACACAGGGAGAATGTGCAAACACCACACTGACAGTCACCTGAGGCTGGAATCGAACCCGGGTGCTGTGAGGCAGTGAGTGTGCTGTGAGGCGCTGAGAGGCAGTGAGTGTGCTGTGAGGCTGAGAGGCAGTGCTAGCCACTGAACCACCGTGCCACCCCCAAAGCCTACAGTACCTAGTACTCCCAGGCAGTCTCCCATCCAAGTACTAACCAGGCTTGAGTCTGCTCAGCTTCCGAGATCAGACATTTTCAGATTAGTAGGTGCTCCTCTTTCTAGACTGCCTTACAAGAGGAAACCCCACCTTTCAGCATCCCATCAGAGTCCATTGAGATCTGGGTGATGTGGCAGCAACAGTTTACCGGCCTGACTCAACATATTAACCCATCGTAAGTCGGATCGTTAATGTTAACCAGCTCATATGAAGCAGGCTTCACTCACCTCACGGTCCAGATTCCGATCTGTAACTTTGATTTCTCCGTTCGCTGTTGCAGTGAATTCCTCTTTGATATTTTGACTTATGATCCTGTAATGGATCACAGCATTCTCCCCTTCATCGGCATCAGTTGCATTCAGCGATAATACGAAGGTGCCTAGAGGGAAGCAAACATTGCTGAGTTTTAAACTGGACTTTCCCGGACAAATAGAACTACGCCTTCCCTGCATTCAGTTCTGGACACTTGCCCCCTCAGAAAGGATAGACCAGCCTTGAAGAGATTACAGCACAGATTCATCAGAATGAGAAGCCAGCTAAAAATGTCACATTTTGGAGGATGGATCAGATTGAAGAGGCTTGAGTATAGAAGATTAAGAGGCGATCTCGTTAAACTGTCTGTGGCGATTGAATGTGTTGATAGGATCAGTAAGAGAGAAACAAGCTTAACCTTAAAAGTTGAGGGGGCTCAGGGAATAGTGTCAGGAAAGCACTTCTTCACATGTAGGATAATGGAAACGTGGAACTCCCCAACTCTCTAACCTCCTCCAAAACAATACCGAAGCTGGGGACTTAATTAAACATTTCAAAACTGAGGTTGTCATGTTGTGTTTTTAACTGCAGATGTTTGAAATCCGGAATTAAACAAAAATGCTGGAAATATCCGGCAGGTCAGAGAATTTGTGAGGACCAAGCAAGAGATAAAGTGCATCAGAGCATTTGGGCAGAGACAGAGCAGATTCTGATTTTAAAAAATAATTAATCACACAATAAAGATTGCTGGCTTGGTGATGTGTTGTAACTGCAGAATGTAGGAGCTCCTGGATGCTGATGTGTTGGAGTAAGTATCTGGGACTCAGCCAAGCTTTAGACACTGTGAGGTATCAGGGAGTGGGCGAAGGTCTTTCTTTATTCACAGGATGAGGGCACCGCTGGGTAGGCAGTACTTATTGCCCAGAGGGCAGTTAAGAGTCAACCACATTGCTGTGGGTCTGGAGTCACTGTAGGCCAGACCAGGTAAGGATGGCAGTATCCTTCCCTAAAGGATCCTCATGAACCAGATGTTTTTTTCCGGACAATCAACTCACAGTCATCATCAGGCTCTTAAATCCAGATTTTTTAAAAATTGAATTCAAATGTCACCATCTGCTATGGCAGGATTCAAACCTTAGTCCCCAGAACATTACCTAGGTTTCTGGATTAACAGTCTAGTGATAATATCACTAGGCTACTTCCTTCCCCAAGGAGAAAGTGAGGTCTGCAGATGCTGGAGATCAGACTGTTTCCCCAAGGCAAACAGTGCACTTAGGATAGCATCTTCTGATCTGGTTAATGGTCAGGAAGATGTGACTGAGTGCAACAGGTTCCCTGTTGCTATGAGGCTCTGATGACGTTCAGAGAAATCTGCCGTGGGTCAGAGAGGTTGCAGTGAGAAGGAAGGATCCAGTGGTAGTGGTCACATGGGCTCTAACCATTTGATTTGATCTATTGTCAGCACATGTACCTAAGTACAGTGTAAAGTTTTGTTTTGAGAGCTGTACAGGCAGATCATACCATACAAGCATAAAAAGATCATAATGTTGACTGAACTAGGCTATATACTAAAACAGAGACAGAAATTGCTGGAGAAACTCACTAGGTCTGGCAGCAGAGGGAGAACAGAGTTAAGATTTTGAGTCCAGTAACCCTTCTTTCGGAAAGGAGCATGAATCACCAGGAATTAAATTACGAAGCAGCATCTCCAGGTTAATGATCTCTGGATTACTGCTCAAGCCACGTGCAAAGAAGCATTGTCTCAACAAGATAGGGCAAGGTAAAGGGGTTGATCAAAGATTGGTGTGGGGAGTAATGGGTTTAGAATGGGCTCCAGCACAGGCATGGCTCCATACCGTCCTGGTGGGTCATACAACGAGGGCAACAGAGAAACTTCAAACTAATTAGTTGGGACAAAGGAACACGTTTGGGAGCATGTGCCAGATTGAAAACAGCAGACAAAGCAAAAGAGCACGACAGCTACAAGGGATGTGGTGATCAGAGTGTGGCAGGAAACTCAAGAGTGAACCAGCAGGTAAGGCCGGCTGTTACAAAATTACAAAAAAAAAAGACACAATCAAATGCCGTTTGCACGCAGTATTCATAATCAAATAGATGAATTGACAGTGTCAAAAGGGATAAATATGTATGACCTTGCAGCCATTACAGAGTTACAGCTTTTTTATTTATTCGTTCTAGGGGCATGGGGCGTTCCTTGCTGGATCCACATTTATTGCCCTTCCTGGAGATGGTAGTGGTGGTCTGCAGTTCCTGTGTTGTAGGGGAACCGATAACCCAGGACAGCTCAGCAGGAGATGATGAGAGCTTCTGCGGAGAGGTAAGGGAGATATTGCTGTTCTCTACTGAGACTCCGGAAAATTAATGCTGCAAATGTAGATACGCTAAATAGATATTTTGCTTCTGCTTTCACTATAGGGGGTACAATTAACATTCCAGAAATAATTATGAGTGGGGCGATGAAATGTGGGGAGGCCTTAACAAATTAGCTGATACCTTTTGGGGGAAAATGCTAGAATCTTTTATTCAAAAGGATATAGTGGAAGACTTCGGAAATATCGATGTAATCAGAATCAATATGGTGGAAGGGAAATCAAGTTTGACTAATTTATTGGAATGTTTCAGAAAGTATTATGATGTGGACGTGCCGGTGTTAGACTGGTGGACAAAGTTAAAAATAAACACAACACCAGGTTATAGTCCAACAGGCTTATTGGGAAGCACTAGCTTTCGGAGTGCTGCTCCTTCATCAGGTACTAATGAGGAAGGGTCATAGGGCACAGAATTTATAGTAAAGGATCACGTGCGTGGCATGTACTCCTGTGACTCCAACAACATTGTTTATCGCATACACTGCAGGCAAGGGTGTCCAGCGGTACTGCACAGTGGTGAGACCGAGCAGAAAGCACGACAGCTGATGAACGGACACCCACAACGATCACCAGACAGGGACGTTCCCTCCCAGTCGGGGAACACTTCAGCGGTCAGGGATATTTGGCCTCGAACCTTCGGGCGACCATCCTCCAAGGCAGACTTCAGGACAGGCAACAATGCAGAGTGGCCGAGCAGAGGCTGATGGCCAAGTTCGGTACCCATGGAGATGGCCTCAACGTGGGCCTGGGGTTACACACACACACACACACACACACACACACACACACACACACACACACACACACACACACACACACACACACACACACACACACACACACACACATCAATGGGGTGAATTTGCAGATATATTCTACTTTGTTCTAAAAGCTAAAATCTGTAGGCAGTCAGTCCATGTCATAGAGTCAGAGATGTACAGCACGGAAACAGACCCTTCGGTCCAACCCGTCCATGTCGACCAGATATCCCAACACAATCTAGTCCCACCTGCCAGCACCCGGCCCATATCCCTCCAAACCCTTCCTATTCATATACCCACTCAAATGCCTCTTAAATGTTGCAATTGTACCAACCTCCATCTCATCCTCTGGCAGCTCATTCCATACACGTAGCACCCTCTGCATGAAAAAGTTGCCCCTTAGGTCTCTTTTATATCTTTCCCCTCTCACCCTAAATCCATGCCCTCTAGTTCTGGACTCCCCAACCCCAGGGAAAAGACTTTGTCTGTTTGTCCTAACCATGTCCCTCATGGTTTTATAAACCTCTATAAGGTCACCCCTCAGCCTCCGACGCTCCAGGGAAAACAGCCCCAGCCTGTTCAGCCTCTCCCTATAGCTCAAATCCCCCAACCCTGGCAATATCCTTGTAAATCTTTCTGAACCCTTTCAAGTTTCACAACATCTTTCCAATAGGAAGGAGACCAGAATTGCATGCAGTATTCTAACAGTGGCCTAACCAATGTCCTGTACAGCTGCAACATGACCTCCCAACTTGTGACATTTTAAAAAGTCCTACTTTGGAAATAGAACCAGTCTGACTCAAGGTTGGGATACAGACTGACTCTGACCTCACACCTTTGATGCGTTGTCTCAGCTGAGATGTCACTTTTTTTTTTATAAAACCTTTAGTAATCTTGGGAATGTGACTTGAAAGAATTTCTGGGATTTACATATTAATCAATTGAAACTATCAACCCCATTCTAAGTGATGAAAGGGTTAACAGCCATTTGGAGAAGGGCTAATGCCCGAAACGTCGATTCTCCTGTTCCCTGGATGCTGCCTGACCTGCTGCGCTTTTCCAGCAACACATTTCCATCTCTGATCTCCAGCATCTGCAGACCTCACTTTCTCCTTAACAGCGATCTAGGTTTGTTCAATACATCACATCAGTTGTATGACACTTTGATCTTTTACTCTCAATTCTGTGTCTATGATCCTGTCCCACTAGCTACCTGATGAAGGAGCAGTGCTCTGAAAGCTAGTGCTTCCAAATAAACCTGTTGGACTATATGGTGTTGTGTGGTTTTCAAAAAGCATCAGGCAGATAGACCTGTGGATGTGCTGCTCTTTGATTTCTTGAAGATATTTGAATTGGGCTGTATCATAGATTGTTAATGTAGAATAAAAGCTCATCCATGAGAGGGTAACACATTAAAAGGGTTATAGAATTGCTTAGTTAACAGGAAAGAGAGAGTTGGTAGCAATGGTATTTGGAAGAATGCAAGGAGGGATCTCAGAGAAACCTATAAAATTCTAACCGGACTAGACTGGGTAAACACAGGAAGGGTGTTCCCGATGACCGGGGAGTCCTGACAGGGGGTCACAGTCTAAGGATACAGGTTAAACAATAGACAATAGGTGCAGGAGTAGGCCATTCAGCCCTTCGAGCCTGCACCGCCATTCAATATGATCATGGCTGATCATTCCTAATCAGTATCCTGTTTCTGCCTTATCTCCATAACCCTTGATTCCACTATCTTTGAGAGCTCTATCCAACTCCTTCTTAAATGAATCCAGAGACTGGGCCTCCACTGCCCTCTGGGGCAGAGCATTCCACACAGCCACCACTCTCTGGGTGAAGAAGTTTCTCCTCATCTCTGTCCTAAATGGTCTACCCCGTATTTTTAAGCTGTGTCCTCTGGTTCGGCACTCACCCATCAGCGGAAACATGTTTCCTGCTGCCAGATTGTCCAATCCTTTCATAATCTTATACATCTCAATTAAATCCCCTCTCAGTCTTCTAAACTCAAGAGTATACAAGCCCAGTCGCTTCAGTCTTTCAGTGTAAGGTAATCCCGCCATTCCAGGAATTGACCTCGTGAACCTACGCTTCACTCCCTCAATAGCCAGAATGTCTTTCCTCAAATTTGGAGACCAGAACTGCACACAGTACTCCAGGTGTGGTCTCACCAGGGCCCTGTACAGCTGCAGAAGCACCTCTTTGCTTCTATACTCAATTCCTCTTGTTATGAAGGCCAGCATGCTATTAGCCTTCTTCACTACCTGCTGTACCTGCATGCTTGCCTTCATTGACTGGTGTACAAGAACACCCAGATCTCTCTGTACTGCCCCTTTACCTAACTTGACTCCATTTAGGTAGTAATCTGCCTTCCTGTTCTTGCCACCAAAGTGGATAACCATACATTTATCCACATTAAACTGCATCTGCCATGCATCTGCCCACTCACCTAACTTGTCCAGGTCACCCTGTAATCTCCTAACATCCTCATCACATTTCACCCTGCCACCCAGCTTTGTATCATCAGCAAATTGCTAATGTTATTGCTGATACCATCTTCTATATCATTAACATATATTGTAAAAAGCTGCGGTCCCAGCACGGATCCCTGCAGTACCCCACTGGTCACTGCCTGCCATTCCAAAATGGAGTCGTTTATCACTACCCTTTGTTTCCTATCAGTCAACCAATTTTCAATCCATTCTAGTACTTTGTCCCCAATACCATGCGCCCTAATTTTACTCACTAACCTCCTGCGTGGGACTTTATCAAAAGCTTTCTGAAAGTCCAGGTACATTACATCTACTGGATCTCCCTCGTCCATCTTCAGAGTTATATCCTCAAAAAATTCAAGGTTGGGCCATTTTGGACTGAGATGAGGAGAAATGTCTTCACCCAGAGAGTACAGAGCCTGTGGGATTCTCGACCACAGAAAGCGCTTGAGACCAAAATATTGAATGTTTCCAAGAAGGAGTTAGATACAGTTCTTAGGGCTAAAGGGATCGAAGAGTATGGGGGAGAAAGTGGGAACAGGAGACTGAGTTGGACACACACACACAGACACAGGCAGTTGTTATAACATGAAGTGTTAATGCCTTAGAGCAAGGAACAAAGTGAGCCACAACGTGTCCTTTGCCAATATCAATAATTTATTTTGATAGTACCTTTAACGTAATGAACACAAGATACAGGAGCAGGAGAAGACCATTCAGCCCCTCAGGCCTGCTCCATCATTGTATAAGATCAAGCCTAATCTGTCCCAGGCCTCAACTCTCTTTCAATCCTGCTCCTCACAACCCTTAACTGCCTGATATTTTAAAAGAAATCTGCCTCCTCTTAAAATAGTTCTGCTGATCAAATCTCCATAACTTTTTGATGTCGAGAATTCCAGACATTTTCTGGGAGAAGAAATTCCTTTGTAGCTCAGTTTTAAGAGCTTCTGCTTATCCTGTAACTATGTCCCTCAGTTTGGGATTCCCCCACAAGTGGAAACATCCAAAGATACTTCAGAGGAGCATTGTAAACTAAAGTGTGTCACTCATCTATCTTAGGAGATAATAAATAGGTCAGAAAGGTCAGTTTTAAGGAGTGCCTTAAAGGAGGAGAGTGAGCTAATGATGGAGTGAGGGAGTGAGGTAGGGACATAGAGAGGGAGTGTTGGAGTGAGAGGGGGAGTGAGAGGGAGAGAGGGAGAGAGAGAGAGAGAGAGAGAGAGAGAGAGAGAGAGAGAGAGAGAGAGAGAGAGAGGGAGAGAGAGTGGGAGAGAGAGTGGGAGAGAGAGTGGGAGAGAGGGTGGGAGAGAGGGTGGGAGAGAGGGTGGGAGAGAGGGTGGGAGAGAGGGTGGGAGAGAGGGTGGGAGAGAGGGTGGGAGAGAGGGTGGGAGAGAGGGTGGGAGAGAGGGTGGGAGAGAGGGTGGGAGAGAGGGTGGGAGAGAGGGTGGGAGAGAGGGTGGGAGAGAGGGT